>NC_135580.1:10590621-10893121 GCF_965152235.1 Eretmochelys imbricata
GGTCAGACAAGATGATCACAATGGTCCCGTCTGGACTTTGTGAATCTACATATATTAAGGGGTTGATCCAAAAGCCACTGAAGTAACTTTTCCCTTAGTAATTTTTTCCTCGGATAAGAAAAAAACTAATTGAGATAATGCACTCTCTATTGAAAAAAGCTTATTGTATTGAAGAGTGTGTTTTGAAGTCCTAATCCTTTACAGTTTTCACTTACATTTTGCATTTAATTAATTAAATACATTAGCAAAAGCAACTATATAATGATGTAATTTTTACATTAATCATAAATATCTACTTAAAAAAGACAAATGATGAAATATAAGTATTCTGTGATTCTTCCTTGCAGAGGCTGAAGGGAAAATGGGACATTTAAATAAGCTACTTATTCACTATTTCTTGAACAAGAAATGTACTCCTTTGGGGTTATCCTCCTCATGTTGTACACTGAAAAGTCTGTTCTCAGATCTGCATAGCTGATCTTGTTACCGCTATTTTGCTCTGCGTACAAGAACAGATATCCCACCCCAGAGATGTCAATAAAAGTTCCATGCATGCAAGCAATGTAGAACACTATATATTAAAATCTTTATGGATTTGCAGCACATCAGAGCTAACCAGATCTGAGAGCAGAATTTTGGTTTTAGTTATGCCCATATGAAAATCTGAAAACCCAACACAGTTTACATATGGGAAATTCTAGGGCTGGATGAACATGTTTATAATGTGCAATTTCTATGAATTTTTTCTATGAAATTTAAGTGAAAAGACAGCCTGAAATCTTCATTTATTTCTTTTGCAAAAATTATGTCCCATTTTCCAACAAGCTCTGGAAAGTTCAGTCCAGAACCAGATGTGAATGTTGCAGTTCTGGTCTCTCTCTCTAGACTAAACCACACATAATTATGTTCTGTTCCTTTAACGGTATCAAACTGTGATAACATACAAAGGTTGTATGATGATAATGCAGTTGAGGAGATCTTTGGAGAAAAATGACTTAATGCCATCTCCCTGGGCTGCTATGAAAGACACATGCTTCATTGGGATATTGCAGCGGACACTGATAGTACAGCTGGGAGGTTTTTGATGATGCCACCTCTTTGCACCAACGGTTTCAATGGTGAATAGCTGGGATCTCATCACCGAATAAAAAGATTAAAGAATGTTTATGCTAATTAGGTTCAATAGAGGAAAATTGTCATAGACAGCAAGTTGTGTGTGTGTTGGGGGGGCAGGCAGAGATTGAGTGACAGCTAGGAATGATGAGGGAAGAATGAGAGAATCAGGCTCAGAAGGTGAAAAACTGACAGTCTTAAACTGTTTACTGGTATAATAATAAACTCATACTGAGGAACATTAAAATCAAAGGTACAACTGCCATTGAAACATGCCATATCTTAGATAAGCATTTTTCAGAACAGTCCTTTGCCCACTTTGAAACTTCCACAAATCAAGAGTCTTGAACACTCCTAAATGAAATATACTCTAGACTAGTTATCTTTTTAGGTGTTACTGAAATATAAATAAATAATAATAATTTTGACACTAGAAAGAAAACTCCAGTGCTTATTTATAATGCAGATACATACATTAACAAATAAACATTTACTTACTAGAATAAAATAGTCTAAAATAAATAAAATACTAAATTATTTATCTAATGTATAAAATAAAATATAAAAAATAAGAAGTAAAATATAAAAAAGATGATATGCTTCCTAGACAGAAACAAGTTTGATGATGCAAAGTAGGAATGACACATCTGGTTTTCCAGCAGAAAGCATTTGAAATCAGAGACTTTCAAAAATGTTATACAGTAATTGTATACTTTTATTTAAGAAAATATTTTCATTACTCTGAAAATTAGTTTAAAAACTTAAGTTAACTAATAAGAATGAATATGATGGAATTTATTCTTCATAGTGGTAAATCTCTGATTTCCAGTCCTTTCTAATAGAAAGACAGTTATATCAATATTACTTTGCATCACTGGATTGTCGAGATGGTGGCTTCTTGTTTGGTTATTAATTATTAATTATTCTCTTTTATTATATTTTAAGACACACATCCACTGCATTGGCTACTTTCTTGTAAATACAGGAAAAGTGGGGCAAGGACCCTCCTGTAGAAGTAGCCGTATACACAACTGAGATCAACAGAGGCTCGCTGCTTCCATCCACTCTGGTCCCTTGGCAGCCCAAATCCTGTATGAGAAGATTCTATACTGTGGAAGGTGAAGGTGGCAAGTTAATGTCAACAGAGTTATTGAAATTACCTGCTAATACCCCATAAGATGTTATCACACAGAGATTGTTGTTTCTCCCCATACCTGTATCTACCCATTACCACAGAATAAAGCTTCTTCAGGGTCAGGGAATTATGCCATTTAGGGCAGCATTCCCTCCTTCCACATAAATCCCTGCCTGACCCTCATTCCGCCTCAGAGCCGAGGAACATGTTGCCGCTTCCGGGAGCTGTCTAAGGTAAGCGCCGCCTGAAACCCTCGTTCCTCCTCCCCTCCCACGCCCTAACCCACTGCCCCAGATTGGAACCCCCTCCCACACTCTGAATCCCTCAGCCCCAGCCTGGAGCCCCCTCCTGTACCCCAATTCCCTCATCCCCAGACCCACCCCAGAACCCACACCACCAACTGGAGCCCTCATCCCCCCCCGCCTCCCAACCCCCGCCCCAACCCAGACCCCCCTACCACACCCTGAACCCCTTATTTCTGGCTCCACCCCAGGGCCTGCACCCCCAGCCCAAAGCCCTCACCCCCTCCCACACCCCAACCCCCTGCCCCAGCCTGCAGCCCCTTCCACACCCTGAACCCCTCATTTCTGGCCCTACCCCAGAGCCCACACCCCCCAACCCAGAGCCAGTATCCCCTCCCAAACCCCTGCCCAGTGAAAATGAGCAAGTGAGTGAGAGTGGGGGAGACTGAGGGACAGAGCGAGGAAGATGGATGAGCGGGTGCAGGGTCTCAAGGAAGGGGTGGGATGGGGCAGGGCCTCAGGGTAGGGGCAGGGCAGGGTGCGGGGCAAGGGTGTTCAGTTTTGTGTGATTAGAAAGTTGGCAACCCTAATGTGTATGCCTATTCTCTCTCTGTCTCTGTCTCTCTCTCTCTCTCACACACACACACTTCTTTGTAACGGGACCCAGAGATTAAAATATATTTATAGACTGAAGAGAGATTTTCCTTTTGGTATTACATATTAGTCATGACTGTTCTACACCAGAAAGTGAATTTTGAAAAAAAGTCAAAAACCATCATCATTTCATGACTTCTGGTGGGATGTTTCATTTGGTTTCATGGTTGATGTGAAACATTTCACACATCTCCTATAAAATAAACACCTAATTCCTGTGCACACCCTTGATAAATAAAGTTTCATCACCACATTTGAAAAAGCAGTTCCTTTATTATTTTAACATACAGGTGTTAGTTAGCCTTAAGAATTCAAGTGTCTTGTGTTTTTCAAGCCATGGGAAACATATTGACCCACATCACCAAAGTAAACTCAATCTATAAAAACCCTATGTAAATAAAGATGTTTATTCTTTAGTGACTGCATGTGGGGGCAGGTCACTGTGGAAAAGATGAAAATTATCAAACAAGGAAAGTGTCAGCAAGTGATCTGAAATCTACTGTATCTTGGTGGGGCAGGTTGACAGCCATCATAATGACTGTTCCTAAAATAAATACTGCCACCCAAAATGCACTATCAGCAACACATGTATGTCAAATAGATAGACCTACAGAAATAAAGGTCTATATTATGGATCTAAATGATAAGCGTAGATGAGACAATGCACTGCTCTTTGGAAGCACAAAGCTATTTATAAGTGCTACGTACTGTATTATCAATACAGTATGATCATCAAAGGTTCCATTTATCAAGGCCCTTTTATTAGCACTAATCAGCACAGTTTCTGAGAGCCTGAGATACATTAGACAAACTTCTTCAAGTGCTGTATAACTCAGTGAAAGAGTCTGCATAGAAAGCCAATGCAGCCCATAAAGTAATGGGTTCATGCAGTACCTGCAGCTCTCTCTTTCACATGAACTAGCTTTTAAAAGTATTTACATGTCTTTAAAAATAATCTATCCTTAAACCCTCATCCCCTTTATGCTTTTGAAGATAGACATTACAAATGCATTGATGAGATGATTAAATAAAATATTTTCATGATCTCCAATGCTACTTTACTAAACACTAATGTTCTGTCAAACAGAAAAAAACAAGGTGATATAGAATCTAAGATTTCTGGAAAGATACCCGTTCAAAAACTGGGTGCACCAGTAAATTACCCAACACCTCATAGCTATGTCCACCTCTCATTCACCCAGACAGTCTTCCCAAGCTTTCACCTCAACATTGTCCTCCTCTTGCAACACTGACTCTCACAACACATGGAGCAGCAAGTTGAACCATAACAATATCAGGCAAGAACTACTGTACTTATCAGTTGCACAGCAACAAAACCCCAAGTTATATCTTCCAATGAACTGACCGGGAGACTGGGAGAAAAGAGTGCGTCACAGACTAGCACTTCTGGAACCAAACAAAATTCCTCCATCACCATTGGCTAAACAAGTAGATAGAACTCAACCATTTTCAAGAAAGATCTAGTCAAACCTATGCAGGAAAACAGACAAAAGCTGCTAACAGTTTCGGGAATCTGAATGTATCTATGACATGGCATTACGGCAATTAGAACTAAGGGTGGATGATAATAATAAATCAGTACTAAGTAAGGACCTGATCTAAAACTCACTGAAGTCATTAGTAAGACTTCCATTGACTTCATCGGGCTTTGGACCAGGCATGATTAATGTAGGTGGAGGGTCTGACATCTTAGGCAAGAGAAATTGTCAGCATTTTGAACAGATTTTCTTAGATTTTACCAGTCTTTTCTGCAAAAAAAAAAAAAAAAAATGGAGAAGCCTCTCCCCTCTGTTATTTGATTCTTTTGATGGTTCTTTGCACACCTAAATATGCACAGAGAATGGCTAGATTGTCTGCTCAGAACTGCTAACCTAGGTAAGAGAAATTTCCTCAATAACTTCTGAAATTAAGTCCCAGTTTCTGATTCAAATAAGCCTTCTTCAGATTCAGGTAGATATTTACAAGTGAAATCTATGGAAGAACAATTTCATTTGTGCCGGAGACCACCAGAATGCTCCCCATGTGTAAAATGGGAGCAACACCTCCTTATCTCACAGGGATACTGTGAGGATAGTCTCTTAATGTTACTGGAGTACTCAGATGCTATGCTGATGGTAGTCTAGACTGAAAACATGTTCCCCATACAAACCGGGTTGAAAGATACCACTCTAGCAGCACTTTACTCTAATTTCCATTTGAAAATGCTAGTTACTCCCATAAAAAGTCATTAACCTTAGGAGGACAACATAAAAAGCAGTCAGCCCAAGAGATATATGAGAAGCAGCTTAACATCCCATTGTGGCACAACTGCTTATTTTATGGACTCAGTGATGCCATAGTTGCCAAGCAGCCAGTCATTCATTCATCTCCCAGCACTGACAAACCCACCAGAAGATGGCCTTGGCAGGACTTGGCTCAGTCTGTGCTCTTGGTGTAAGCAAAAGGAGTAACAAACTGGTAACCACAGGAAACCCCTAGGCAGGGTTTGAGGGAATGTTCACTGTCCAGAGCCCTTGTCAGAGTCAGGGGGTATCTCTGGTAAGCTTATTAGCATGTAGTGTAGTTTCTTTTATTGTTTCTAATATGTTTTTTCTATACTGCTTTTACCTGAAGAACAAATGTACTTGCTTAGAAAGAGCAGAATGGTAGTTCAACTATAGGCAATTACACTATTTACCATCTTTGAGGAGAAAAGTGAACCAGGCTGGCTTAGACAACCTGACTTTGTTAGGGAGGTCACAGCATTGACAGGGAACTGTGCAACCTGGAAATACTCCAGTGAAGAGGGAGAGAGATGCACATCTCTTACCAAGAGTGTTGATGGCTGAGGAGTCTGGAGCCCAGAGTGGGGGCTCCTGTGGGGCCATAGAAGAGGAATACAGGTGCAGTTGCCCTGAACTGTGACAAATAAGACAAATAACAAACTGCCCTGAGTCAGTTTAAACTCTGGCTATTTATCCACAAATCCTTTCTTTATCTGTTGGCCCCTGGAGAATCCAGTTTGAACCAGTATATGTGAGCCTCTCTCCAGCTGATGCTAGCTCTTTGGAGGTGTTATAACCTGAGTGAATTTGCCTAACCACCCTGCTCTGTTCTTAGTTCTGGATGGCTGTGGTCCCTCTCCTGCATAGAATTACATACCGTCCCTGGCCCACAATGATACATGAAGTTAATTCAATAAGGTTTAACTTAATTCAGTAAAGTTTGTCCAGGATATTGCTGAATATTATTATACCTTTCATAAATTCCTATTTCAACTATGCACATAATAAACATTCTGCTAGCAAGGCAGCATACATCCTTCAAAAATCCATACAGCTCACACATTTGTCAACCATCTTGTATAATTTTTCTCTTTAGAACTTCTAGTGACAAGCTCTCACATGCTCCTTCTTACTTTTGTTACCCCCCAAAAAACCTTTGGTGTAAACTTGAGACCTAGTCCTCCTATTCCCACCTCCCATCCAGTTTCTAGGGAGTGTGTGTGGTGTCTCTTTGTTCCCTAAGTGGTCAGCTGCTTCATCAATGGGTTGAGGTTCCCCACTACCCATAGAACTATTACAAGCAGCAACTCTTTGGACCAAAGGGAGAATATGTTAGGGCTGCCTCTCTGTGAAGCATCTCTCAACCATGCACTGCTTTTAACAGCAGAGGGTCAGGCAAGAGAGATTCTTCAAACCTTCCCCATAGCCAAATTCCCTTTTCTTTCCCTCCTCCCCTGGGGGTTGGGACCCAGAGACTCCAGTGGCCTAACCTCAGCTTTTCTTTGGGAGGGGGAGAGAACTACTGATCTCCCACCCCACTGGGATGGTGTCATAAATATAAAGGGAAGGGTAAACCCCTTTGAAATCCCTCCTGGCCAGGGGAAAGCTCCTCTCACCTGTAAAGGGTTAAGAAGCTAAAGGTAACCTCGCTGGCACCTGACCAAAATGACCAATGAGGAGACAAGATACTTTCAAAAGCTGGGAGGAGGGAGAGAAACAAAGGGTCTGTGTCTGTCTGTAGTCGTCTTGGCCGGGGATAGACCAGGAATGGAGTCTTAGAACTTTTAGTAAGTAATCTAGCTAGGTATGTGTTAGATTATGATTTCTTTAAATGGCTGAGAAAAGAATTGGGCTGAATAGAATAACTATTTCTGTCTGTGTATCTTTTTTGTAACTTAAGGTTTTGCCTAGAGGGGTTCTCTATGTTTTTTAATCTAATTACCCTGTAAGATATCTACCATCCTGATTTTACAGGGGGGATTTCTTTATTTCTATTTACTTCTATTTTTTATTAAAAGTCTTCTTGTAAAAAACTGAATGCTTTTTCATTGTTCTCAGATCCAAGGGTTTGGGTCTGTGGTCACCTATGCAAATTGGTGAGGCTTTTTATCCAACATTTCCCAGGAAAGGGGGGGTGCAAGTGTTGGGAGGATTGTTCATTGTTCTTAAGATCCAAGGGTCTGGGTCTGTAGTCACCTAGGCAAATTGGTGAGGCTTTTTACCAAACCTTGTCCAGGAAGTGGGGTGCAAGGTTTTGGGAAGTATTTTGGGGGGAAAGACGCGTCCAAACAGCTCTTCCCCAGTAACCAGTATTAGTTTGGTGGTGGTAGCGGCCAGTCCAAGGACAACGGGGGGAATATTTTGTACCTTGGGGAAGTTTTGACCTAAGCTGGTAAAGAGAAGCTTAGGAGGTTTTTCATGCAGGTCCCCACATCTGTACCCTAGAGTTCAGAGTGGGGGAGGAACCTTGACATGGTGGCATAGTGGTGGGATTAACCTGAAATCATTTTGAGATCCAGTTGAGATTTTTTGAACTAGAAATACAGATTTTAAAAAGGAAATTTTTTTTTCCTTTGGAAAGGAAGTCCAGAAAGCAGCTTGTTTTTTCTCTGCTTTGTGGCCAAGCAGAGACAAAAGGGGATTATCTTTGTGAATTGCAGGTTTTCTTTGCCTGGAGGCAGGGTACTTAACTCCTGCAGGGAAATTCACAGTCTTCCAACCCAGAGTTTTTTTTTCTTTCTTCCTAAAAGTAAATAGGGGGTGTGTGTTCTACCCATTTGCTTTTTCTTTGGGCTGGGTAAGCAGGTTTCCAAGTAGTTGCAGGTTTTTTGCTTTAATTTGGGCCCAGAGCAGAGACAAGGGAATTGTCTTTTTCTGTAGGCTGACAATCACTATCAGAGAATAGGTATTCTATTCCAGCACAGCAAAATTTTACAGCCAAGTTTTGTTTGTTTATTTCTAAACCTCGGGTGTAAAGTTAGTTAAAAACAGAGAGGTTAGAATGACCAAATCCTCAGCTCGACTACAGCTGGAATTAGCCAAATTTCAGGCTGAGGAAAAACAAAGGGAACATGAAAGACAGATAGAACTCATGCGGCTGGAGAAGGAGGTATAGGAGGCTGCCCACAAGAGGGAAATGGAGGCAAGGAAGCATGTGGAGGAGGAGAAGGAAAAAGAGAGGAAGCATGTGGAGGAGGAGAAGGAAAAAGAGAGGAAGCATGTGGAGGAGGTGGAGAGGATAAAGGCCCAGCAGAATATACCAACAAACCCTAGCAATCCTTCTCCAGGTACCACTTCCCATCCCAGAAAGTTCCCCACCTACAAGGCAGGTGATGATACTGAGGCCTTCTTAGAAAACTTCGAAAGGGCCTGCCTTGGGTACAACATCTCTACTGACCAATACATGGTAGAGCTGAGGCCGCAGCTCAGTGGACCCTTAGCTGAGGTGGCAGCTGAAATGCCTAAAGAACACATGAACAAGTATGAACTGTTTAAATCCAAGGCGAGAGTCAGAATGGGGATAACACCCGAGCAGTCTCGTCGGAGGTTCAGAGCCCTAAGGTGGAAAACAGACATGTCATTTACCCGACATGCCTACTACATTGTGAAACATTGGGATGCCTGGATATCAGGAGCAAGTGTTGAATCTCCAGTAAATTTGCCCTTCCTAATGCAAATGGAACAATTCTTAGAAGGTGTTCCTGAGGAAATAGAAAGATACATCCTAGATGGGAAACCCAAAACTGTAATCGAGGCAGGAGAGATTGGAGCCAGATGGGTGGAGGTGGCAGAGAAGAAGAAAACTGGTCGCAGTTGGAGCGGAGACCAGAAGGGACCACCCCAGACCACACCCTATTACCGGGGGCCGCCCAAAGCCCCACCTACCTCCCAAAGAACCCTCCAGACCCCTTATCGTCCTACCACCCCGTTCTCCAGCAACCCTCCTCGCCCCAGTGACCCGTCAGCTGGACGATGTTTTAAATGTAACGAGCTGGGGCATGTAAAGGCCAACTGCCCCAAGAACCCCAACAGATTACAGTTCATTGCACCGGAATCACACCAGAGGTCCACAGGCCCAGATACCTCCCAGATACCCTTGGAGCGGAGGGAAACTGTGAGTGTGGGTGGGAAGAAGGTCACCGCGTGGAGGGACACCGGAGCACAAGTGTCAGCTATCCATGCTTCCTTAGTGGACCCCAATTTAATCAACCCAGAGATCCAAGTGACGATTCAACCCTTCAAGTCCAACTCTTTCAATTTGCCTACAGCCAAGTTGCCTGTCCAGTACAAGGGCTGGTCAGGAACATGGACTTTTGCAGTCTATGATGATTATCCCATCCCCATGCTGTTGGGGGAAGACTTGGCCAATCATGTGAAGCAGGCCAAGAGGGTGGGAACGGTCACCCGCAGCCAGGCTAAACAAGCCGTGAGGCCTAGCTCTGTTCCGGAAACTTCTATCAGGACCCAGTCAGAGGCGATGGACCCGGACCCCAGGCCAATGTCTGCAACAGCAGTAGTGGATCCAGTCCCAGAGACCCAGACGGAACCAGTCCCAGAACCGGAACCAGCCGAACAACCAACACCAGACCCCGTGTCAGCACTGAATCCAGTACTTGCAACCTCAACACCAGAGGGCCCCACCGAACCTGAACTGGCAGCAGCCGATAACCCTACATAAGAGGCTCAGCCGGAGCCTGAATCCCAACATAGTGCACCAGTGGAGAGCGGTTCACAGTCAACAGAAACAGCTGCATCCCCTATATCGCTTCCAGAGGGACCAAGCCTAGGTCCACAATCCCATGAGGAACTGATGTCTCCAGCATCAAGGGAACAGTTCCAGACCGAACAGGAAGCAGATGAAAGCCTCCAGAGAGCTTGGACGGCGGCACGGAGCAACCCACCGCCTCTCAGCTCTTCTAATCGATCCAGGTTTGTTGTAGAAAGAGGACTTTTATACAAGGAAACTCTTTCTGGTGGACACCAGGAAGACTGGCATCCTCAGAGACAGTTGGTAGTTCCAACTAAATACCGGGCCAAGCTCTTGAGCTTAGCCCACGATCACCCTAGTGGCCATGCTGGGGTGAACAGGACCAAAGACGGTTTGGGGGGGTCATTCCACTGGGAGGGAATGGGCAAGGATGTTTCTACCTATGTCCAGTCTTGTGAGGTGTGCCAAAGAGTGGGAAAACCCCAAGACCAGGTCAAAGCCCCTCTACAACCACTCCCCATCATTGAAGTTCCATTTCAGCGAGTAGCTGTGGATATTCTGGGTCCTTTTCCGAAAAAGACACCCAGAGGAAAGCAGTACATACTGACTTTCATGGATTTTGCCACCCGATGGCCGGAAGCAGTAGCTCTAAGCAACACCAGGGCTAAAAGTGTGTGCCAGGCACTAGCAGACATTTTTGCCAGGGTAGGTTGGCCCTCCGACATCCTCACCGATGCAGGGACTAATTTCCTGGCAGGAACTATGAAAAACCTTTGGGAAGCTCATGGGGTAAATCACTTGGTTGCCACTCCTTACCACCATCAAACAAATGGCATGGTGGAGAAGTTTAATGGAACTTTGGGGGCCATGATACGTAAATTCGTAAATGAGCACTCCAATGATTGGGACCTAGTGTTGCAGCAGTTGCTCTTTGCCTACTGAGCTGTACCACATCCCAGTTTAGGGTTTTCCCCATTTGAACTTGTATATGGCCGTGAGGTTAAGGGGCCATTGCAGTTGGTGAAGCAGCAATGGGAGGGATTTACACCTTCTCCAGGAACTAACATTCTGGACTTTGTAACCAACCTACAAAACACCCTTCGAACCTCTTTAGCCCTTGCTAGAGAAAACTTACAGGATGCTCAAAAAGAGCAAAAAGCCTGGTATGATAAACATGCCAGAGAGCGTTCCTTCAAAGTAGGAGACCAGGTCATGGTCTTAAAGGCGCTCCAGGCCCATAAAATGGAAGCATCGTGGGAAGGGCCATTCACGGTCCAGGAGCGCCTGGGAGCTGTTAATTATCTCATAGCATTCCCCACCTCCAACCGAAAGCCTAAGGTGTACCATATTAATTCTCTAAAGCCCTTTTATTCCAGAGAATTAAAGGTTTGTCAGTTTACAGCCCAGGGAGGAGACGACGCTGAGTGGCCTGAAGGTGTCTACTACGAAGGGAAATGTGCTGGTGGTGTGGAAGAGGTGAACCTCTCCATGACCCTTGGGCGTATGCAGCGACAGCAGATCCAGGAGCTGTGCACTAGCTACGCGCCAACGTTCTCAGCCACCCCAGGACTGACTGAACGGGCATACCACTCCATTGACACGGGTAATGCTCACCCAATTAGGGTCCACCCTTACCGGGTGTCTCCTCAAGCTAAAACTGCTATAGAACGGGAGATCAAGGATATGTTACAGATGGGTGTAATCCGCCCCTCTGAAAGTGCATGGGCATCTCCAGTGGTTCTAGTTCCCAAACCAGATGGGGAAATACGTTTTTGCGTGGACTACCGTAAGCTAAATGCTGTAACTCGCCCAGACAACTATCCAATGCCACGCACAGATGAACTATTAGAGAAACTGGGACGGGCCCAGTTCATCTCTACCTTGGACTTAACCAAGGGGTACTGGCAGGTACCGCTAGATGAATCTGCCAAGGAAAGGTCAGCCTTCATCACACATCTCGGGCTGTATGAATTTAATGTACTCCCTTTCGGGCTGCGAAATGCACCCGCCACTTTCCAAAGACTTGTAGATGGTCTCCTAGCGGGATTTGGAGAATATGCAGTCGTCTACCTTGACGACGTGGCCATATTTTCGGATTCCTGGGCAGACCACCTGGAACATCTACAAAAAGTCCTTGAGCGCATAAGGGAGGCAGGACTAACTATTAAGGCTAAGAAGTGTCAAATAGGCCTAAACAGAGTGACTTACCTTGGACACCAGGTGGGTCAAGGAACTATCAGCCCCCTACAGGCCAAAGTAGATGCTATCCAAAAGTGGCCTGTCCCAAAGTCAAAGAAACAGGTTCAATCCTTCTTAGGCTTGGCCGGTTATTACAGACGATTTGTACCGCACTACAGCCAAATCGCTGCCCCACTGACAGACCTAACCAAAAAGAAACAGCCAAATGCTGTTCAGTGGACCGGAAAGTGTCAGAAGGCCTTTAACAAGCTTAAAGCGACACTCATGTCTGACCCTGTACTAAGGACCCCAGACTTTGACAAACCGTTCCTAGTAACCACAGATGCATCCGAGCGTGGTGTGGGAGCAGTTTTAATGCAGAAAGGACCTGATCAAGAATTCCACCCTGTAGTGTTTCTCAGCAAAAAACTGTCTGAGAAGGAAAGCAACTGGTCAGTCACTGAAAAAGAATGTTACGCCATTGTCTACGCTCTGGAAAAGCTACGCCCATATGTTTGGGGACGGCGTTTCCACCTGCAAACCGACCATGCTGCACTGAAGTGGCTTCACACCGTCAAAGAAACTAACAAAAAACTTCTTCGGTGGAGTTTAGCTCTCCAAGATTTTGATTTCGACATCCAACACATCTCAGGAGCTTCTAACAAAGTGGCTGATGCACTCTCCCGTGAAAGTTTCCCAGAATCAACTGGTTAAAATCGTCCTTGAGATGTGGAAAATATTGTTAGTCTTTATGTACTTGGTAGTATATTTAGAGATGCATGTGTCTTATTAACTCTGTTTTTCCTAGAGCTCCAGGAAGAAATCCCAGCCAGTGTTTCACCCTAGCTGAGATTTGGGGGGCGTGTCATAAATATAAAGGGAAGGGTAAACCCCTTTGAAATCCCTCCTGGCCAGGGGAAAGCTCCTCTCACCTGTAAAGGGTTAAGAAGCTAAAGGTAACCTCGCTGGCACCTGACCAAAATGACCAATGAGGAGACAAGATACTTTCAAAAGCTGGGAGGAGGGAGAGAAACAAAGGGTCTGTGTCTGTCTGTATGCTGCTTTTGCCAGGGATAGACCAGGAATGGAGTCTTAGAACTTTTAGTAAGTAATCTAGCTAGGTATGTGTTAGATTATGATTTCTTTAAATGGCTGAGAAAATAATTGTGCTGAATAGAATAACTATTTCTGTCTGTGTATCTTTTTTGTAACTTAAGGTTTTGCCTAGAGGGGTTCTCTATGTTTTTGAATCTAATTACCCTGTAAGATATCTACCATCCTGATTTTACAGGGGGGATTTCTTTATTTCTATTTACTTCTATTTTTTATTAAAAGTCTTCTTGTAAAAAACTGAATGCTTTTTCATTGTTCTCAGATCCAAGGGTTTGGGTCTGTGGTCACCTATGCAAATTGGTGAGGCTTTTTATCCAACATTTCCCAGGAAAGGGGGGGTGCAAGTGTTGGGAGGATTGTTCATTGTTCTTAAGATCCAAGGGTCTGGGTCTGTAGTCACCTAGGCAAATTGGTGAGGCTTTTTACCAAACCTTGTCCAGGAAGTGGGGTGCAAGGTTTTGGGAAGTATTTTGCGGGGAAAGACGCGTCCAAACAGCTCTTCCCCAGTAACCAGTATTAGTTTGGTGGTGGTAGCGGCCAGTCCAAGGACAACGGGGGGAATATTTTGTACCTTGGGGAAGTTTTGACCTAAGCTGGTAAAGAGAAGCTTAGGAGGTTTTTCATGCAGGTCCCCACATCTGTACCCTAGAGTTCAGAGTGGGGGAGGAACCTTGACAGATGGCCTTTTGCTCCCCATACACTGAGTCAAGGCGAGCAGAATCTCCTCTCCCACCCAGCTCAGGGTTTTCTGCATTTTCACAGATCATCAAGGACTCAGAGACCACAGAAGAGAGTTTCCCCTCCTTCCTGGCTTATGATCTCTCAAGCAGCTGTCTTACATCCTGCTGGGCATTTCCCATTGTGGGATGGGTGCCATCGATTTGGCAGTGCACCACAGCTGTCTCAGTGTCCCTACTTTTGGGTGGAGACACTGTGATCACCATGCTCTGAACTGCCTTTGGGTCCCTGGTGAGGGTAGGAAAAGATCTTATTTCCCTGATTTGGGCTTTAGGACCCTGAGAATTGCCCTTCAAGTTGGGAAGTCTTGTCACTCCCCTTTCCTCAGGTATTTGTTTGCATATACTGAGAAGCTAACTTGATTATTCTTGGATACTGGTGAGAAAGTGCAACCCCCCTTTCCCCACTATTCTATTTGCATTTGGCTCAGACAGTTTCTTGCCCATCTGGAACTGAGGGGACTTGATTTACCCCTTCTGCTTTCAAAGCCATAATGTCATTTTGAAAAAGCAAAGAATATACAATATTTGACAGTATTCCTCCAACCAGGACCTAACCCTTCCTGGGGTATAGAAACCTGTGCTGTAGGTAGAGTGAAGACTTTTACCCATGGAACTTTAATCCACATTTCACACCCAGGGAGCATTAGATGGGGTTTGGAGACATGGGGCTTAATATAATTTTAGCAGTCCCAGTATCCCTCCACTATCTATCACCTTCCCCTCCCACTGACAATCTGATGGATCTGCAACCAGGAGAGTGAAGCATGACACGTAGGCAGTGGTTTGGGGTGTGAATGGTTCAGCATGACCATTATATGACATTATATGATACCCTCCCTCTGGAGATTCAGCCACGCAAGACAACTCTCTGAAGTTGGCATGCAGCTGGCCTTCACATCACTGCACTGGTACTTAGTGAGTGATGTGGGCATTCACAGGCAAAGTAACCCCAGTTGCCGCCCTACTTTTCCTCACCCATCCCAGAGCTTTTCTGAGGCAGTTTCCTTTGCCACTGGGTGTGGGTCTCAGCTTGGGCTTGGTTGTTTCTGCTTTTCTTCTCTCTCATACTAGTATTGATGTTCCTGATCTGCTCTCTCTTGTTTTCAGTCTGCAAACTGCTGGGTTTCCAGACACACTTGATCCCTCTCCAGCTGCAGCTTCTCCTGCTCTAACTGCTAATCTGTCCACATAGGCGCCGCCTCTGTGGGTGCTCCGGAGCTGGAACACCCACGGAAAAAAATAGTGGGTGCTTAGCACCCACCAGCAGCCCAGCGGATCAGCTCTTCCTCCTCCCTCCCAGCACCTCCCGCCCACCACAATTAGCTCTTCAGCAGTGTACAGGAGGCACTGGGGGGGGGTGGGGGGAGGAGGCGGAAGAGCAGGGACAGGAAGAGGCAGGGGGAGGGGGCGGAATGTGATGGGAAGGGGCTGGAGCAGGGGTGGGAAGATGTGAGGCAGGGGCTTGGGGGCAAGGGTGGAGTGGGGGCAGGACTTGGGGCAGAGCATGTGTCGAGCTCCCCCTGGGAACTCAGGAAGTCAGCGCTTATGTCTGTCCACATCTCCTGTTGCAGTTGTGTACTTGATCTGGACAGCATATGGTTACTTCCTGTCCAGGGGCTGGTTCCAAGAGTTTTCTCGCCTGGTGGACCCTCTGCCAATGGGCTGGAAGTTCCCTAAGAACCCGGATCATTGTTCCTCTTCTGGTCATCAGAATATAACAAATTTATTAGCTGTGTTTTTGTCCAATCCTCAGTGTTGAAATGTCTTTCTCAACCAGCTGATTTCTCTTAATAATTCAGAATTGATTGTCCCCTGTTTCTCTTTTCACTATCCCTTTCCCAAAAGACTACTGAGACTTATCTCTGGGCATTTCCTTTCTAAGGTACTTGCTTTCACTGCTGGCATGCTTCACTTTTCTCCTCAGAGATGGTAAACAGTGTAACTGCCCACAGTTAAACTACCACACAGCTCCTTCTAAGCAAGCACATGTATTCTTAAGAAAAAAGCATTACAGAGAAAACATATTAGTGACAATACAAGAAACAACACGCATGATAATAAGCTTACTAGAGATCACCCCCTGACTCCAACAAGGTCTCTGCCCACTAATAGGCCTTCAAACCCCACCCAGGGGTTTTTATGTGGTTATCAGGTCATTACTCCTTTTGCTCAGAACATGAAAACAGACTGAACCAAGTCCTTCCAACTCTTCCAAGGAATGACTGGGGCTTCCTTGGACAGTAAGTCCTGTCTGTTTATTGGATCAGAAAGAAGGCACTGAGTCAGTTTAAATTTATGCTATCTATCCAGAAATCCTTTCTTTGTCTGTTGATCCACGGAGAATCCAGTTTGAACTAGTATATGTGAATGTCTCTCCAGGTGATGGTAGTTCTCTGGAGTTGTTACAATGTGAGTGAATTTGCTTATTGACACCCCCTCGCCCCCACATTGTTTTTAATTCCTGGAGGGATGTAGTCCCTCTTCCTCATGGAGTCACATACAATCCCTGGCCCACAATGATATATAAACTTAATTCAATAAGGTTTAACTTAATTAGGTAAGATTTGCACGTGCTATTGGAGGATATTGTCATACCTGTCACACCGTGGTTGCTAAGCAGCCATTCATTCACCTCCCAGCACTGATGAGGTCATAAAGACAAACCCAATAGGAGCTGGACTCACAGTTGCCATAATTATCAAATTAGCTACCAGATTAGCTATCTCATCTGCTTTGAGCTGGTGTCAAGAGGTCTTCAGAAACCTTTTGGTTCAAGTGGGGCAGTTAAGGCTCTGAGGACCTAAATGGCAGTTAATTTTTTGTACTTTTTATTTTTTTAATACTCAGACTTGTTTTTTTCTGTTTGGGAGCATGAGTGGGACTGGTGTCATTAGTGATGATTTAGCAATGTCAACTGCTAACATGGAAGAGTGTGAGTGTCTTCAGGACAAAAGCAATTCCTTTAGGATCTTAATGTTCTGTTGTGTTTGCTGCTTTCGGAGAAGGTAAGCATGGCTGCAGTCACAAGACTATATTTGCCCCACAGATATGGTGAACAAAGGGATTTAAGCAAACAGGCAATAGACCATTCTATTGCTGACCAGACAATAGAATCCAGGGCTTAGATAGTGAGAAGAGGGGAATTAGGCATATTATTTGAGGTCACTGTGTGGTTATTAAGCCATTAGTATATAGGATGAGGCTGGGACAGAAGTATTTACAGCTGCCATCCATCCTCAGTTCCTAATTCCCCACTCATATCTCTGCAGAAATGAAACAAACTCTGTACAAAGAAGGGGGAAAAAGAAAAGAAATAAGAGAAACGAGGAAGAGGGCCACATTGGAGCCATGCCCCTGGATAAGTCTGACAAGGAGGAGCAGCAGAGAAAGGGACAAGACCAGTGGAGCACTGTGTCCCTGGGTGAACATGACCATGGAGATGCTGTAACTCTGGCTGCTAAACCATATAGAATGGAGATTCAAGATAGCTTAAGTACTGTGCACTTAGATGTGCACCACAATGAACAGAAGCAGAAGCAAAAACATTTGAGTGCAGTGTCCCTGAAGGTGCATTGTGAGGAGCAACAAAGAAAGGACAGACAGGACTACCTCAACAACTTGTCTCTGGGTGCACAGTACGAAAGGGGAAAGCAAGGAGGACAAGACCATGTAAGTGCTGTGCCTGAGGGAGCAACCACCAATGAAGAAGAGGACTACCAAAGTGTACCACAAAAGGAGAAGCAACAGCCTGTGGGAACAGAACACCTGAGTATCTTGTCTCTGGGAGTAACCTATGAAAAGGGAAAACCAGAAGGGCAGATCCATGTGAGCTCTCAGTGCGAAGGTGCAGCCTACAAGGAGGAGCAGGACTACCATGGTATACCATACAAGGAGGAGCAACTGCCTATGGAACCAGAACACCTGAGCAATTTATCCCAGGACGTAACCTCTGAAAAGAAAAAACAAGAAGAACAAGACCATGTGAGCACTGAGTCTGAGGGTGCTCCCCCCAAAGAGGAGCAGGACTGTCAAGGTGTACCATACAAGGAGGAGCAGCAGCCTGTAGGACCAGAACACCTGAGCACCTGGTTCCTGGGTGTAACCTATAAACAGGAAAAACAAGGAGAAGACTATGTGAGCTTTCAGTCTGAAGGTGCACCCTCCAAAGAGGAGCAGGACTGTCAAGGTGTACCATACGAGGAGGAGCAACAGCTCATGGGATCTGAACATTTAAGTGTCTTGTCTCTGGGAGTACCCTGCGAACAGGAAAAACAAGAAGGAGACCATGTGAGCTTTGAGTCTGAGGGTGCAGCCTACAAAGAGGAGCAGGACTGTCAAGGTGTACCATACAAGGAGGAGCAGCAGCCTGTAGGACCAGAACACCAGGGCACTTGGTTCCTGGGTGTAACCTATGAACAGGAAAAACAAGGAGAAGACTATGTGAGCTTTCAGTCTGAAGGTGCACCCTCCAAAGAGGAGCAGGACTGTCAAGGTGTACCATACGAGGAGGAGCAACAGCTCATGGGATCTGAACATTTAAGTGTCTTGTCTCTGGGAGTACCCTACGAACAGGAAAAACAAGAAGGAGACCATGTGAGCTTTGAGTCTGAGGGTGCAGCCTACAAAGAGGAGCAGGACTGTCAAGGTGTACCATATAAGGAGGAGCAGCCTGTAGGACCAGAACGCCTGAGCACTTGGTTCCTGGGTGTAACCTATGAAAAGGAACAGCAAGTAGGAAAGGACCATGTAAGTTCTGTGTCTGAGGGTGCATCCTGCAAGGAGAAGCAATACTACCGAGGAGCACCACACAGTGAGCAGCAACAAGTTAAGGGACCCGAACAGCTGAGCACATTGTCCCTGCCTGGAACCTCTGAGGAAGAACAGCAAGTCAGACAAGACCACTTAAATACTAGAAGCCTAGGAGCACTCTATGAGACGGATAAGCAGGTGGGACAGAATCACCAAAGCAACCTGTTCCTGTTTGTGCCCTGTGATGCGGGGAAACTGCAGGATGGACAGAATCATCAGACCACTATGCCTCTGACTGTGTCATGCGACAGTGAGAAGGAACTGTGGGAGGGACAGGATCCACAGAAGATCATGTCCCTGTATGTGCCATGTGAAGAGGAAGAACAGCAGGAGAAACAGGATCTTGTAAACAACATGATCCTGTGTGTGCCCTGTGACAAGGGGAAACAGCAGGAGGGTCAAAATCTCCTTTATACACTCTATGAGAAAGAGATGAAACAGCAGGATGGACAGCAGGATCAATTGAACCCTATGTCTCTGTGTGTGGCCTGCAAGGAAAACGAGAAGGAAGAGGAGGAACAGGATCTCCTGAATTCCACGTTCCTGTATGAGCCCTAGCAGTAGGAGCAGCAGAAGTAACTTCATCATCTTGGACACAGCTGGACTGTAGAAAGCAGAGGACCACAGGAGGGATTAAATCACTTGTATCTTTATGAGGAAGAGGAAATATAAATTATTTCTGCTGAAATATGAATAGTTTGAAAGCTTTTAGCCCAAAAGCACAATACAGAAAGGATGGAAAGTAAAACAAATTGGAATCAATAGTTCCACAGTTATATGCTAACTGATTCCATACCTTAATGCCTTACAGCAATATGGTAAAATATTAAAGGACCTGTACCACAGGTCTTTGGTAGGGATGTATTTCTGCATTAGATAATTACAAGACCAACATTTTCAAAAGTGGGTTCCCTAAAGTTAGGTACACAAAAAAGGTGGCCTGATTTTCTGTAATGAGCAGTTGCAGATCCCATTGATGTTAATGGAAGCTGTAGGAGCTCAACAATTTTAAAACCTAAAGTTAGGCACCTAAATCCATATTAAGACACCAGTATAAGTGTCTGATCCTGCACCATTAAGCTGATGAGAATTTTGCCCTTTACTTCAATGGGAGCAAAAGCAGGCCCCTGATTTTCAATGGTATTAGCGTCCACAGCTCCCACCGATTTCAATAGGGGGTGCAAGTGCTCTGCACCTTGGAAAATCTGGTCACGCATTTAGGTGCTCAAGTGTGGATTGAGGAATCTAACTTTTCGAGAGACAAAAAAATTAAAAATGTGAAATTTCAGCAAAATGTTTTCAAAAACCTGTAAAAATGTTCAATGATAAATTGTCACCATTTCCCACCAACTCTACTGACTTCAAGGCCAGTATTTTCAAACTCAGGAGCTTAGAGACCTGATAGTTTTTCACTAAAATTAGAATGTCCATGTTTCTCTGGAAAGGGAAACATAGAAAAAGCTATTTCATATTTCTGAAAATAGGCTGCTTTGTTTCACAGCTTATCTTTAATCATAAGGCCTCTTATGCTGCATGATATTTGCTACAAAACATTACACAGCATCTTCACAAATACAGTGTAGAAGCAAAAGTCTAGAACACTTTTCAACCCTCTCTCGTTTTGCCTATTTACATAAGTAAACATTATAATATGTCTGTATTTTGATTAGAAAAGGCTTGAACCAAATACCAGATCAGAACATCACAGAATGTCTGAGGGCGAGGCGTTAGCTAGATCCAAATTTGAATTTTGTAATCTTTATATAATGAGTTGAACCAAAACCTTGGATCTAAATAACCTGAAGTTTGGGGTTCTAAAGATCTAGTTCTGAATTTTGTGGCTTGGGCTAATATTTAACTTGGATAGACTCTACAGATGATGCACATATTCAAACTAAACAAGTAATACTGTGTTCACAACTCTGAATGTGGTAAAAATGTCTAGATGATAGATGGATAAGCCTATATGCAAGTAAACTGTTAAAAACAACAGAACAGTTCTAGTCGGTGGCATTTCGGCAGCGGGTCCTTCATTCCCTCCCTTCCACTTCGGTGGCAGCTCAATCGGTGGTTTGGTTTTTTTTCTTCCACTGCTTGGGGCGACAAAAAAGCTGGAACCGGCCTTGGTTCTAGTCTAACCATCCTGTTTTCATTTGTGCAGCACTATATATATATATATATATATATATATATACACACACACGCGTACCTTAAAATTGTTATATATAAAATATTCTCATTTTATTTGCTTAATATTATGCCAGTGTTCAAGAAAGAAATGTGGTTATAATGACGAAAAGGTTAGAAAGTACCAACAACACTCCAAAGTTTATTTCTGCCAGTTAATTGTGGTCTCGATCCTGCAATTTACAACATGCTGATGAACACCTGCAGCTGTGCAGAGTCTGATTAATACCAGTGGAGCATCATATTTGGGGCACAGATGAATTTTAAACACAATCTGGTACAAAAGCTATACAAGATCACACATTAAAACAATGCAGTTTTCTGGTAGGAAAGACTACTAAACATGAAATATGATTAGAGCAAGCACTAAGGATAGTAAAAAAAAATTATATATATATATATAAACACAGATATCAGATGAGAAATTATAACCTTTCAACAATGATGGAACAGTTGAAATTATATATGATATTTCAAAAATAAAACAAAATAGTATAAAATGATTGTGTACATCACATCCACACAAATATATACATGTATGTACAGTATATATATATATATTTTCACATACACACACTAATCTCTAGACAGAGAGGCACTTAAACTGAACTTTTTGAGGCATGCAAAATTAGAGGCTATGTCTGAAAATTTGTTGCTAATCCAGCAAAGCATGGATGCACTTCAGTAGAACTATTCATGTGCTTACCATACTTAAATACTTTGCTGAATCAGGGACTGAGGGCCTGATCCTGCCCAGCGAAATCAAGAGGGCTTTTGTCATGCACTCCAATGCCTGCAGGATAAGGCCCTCAGTGACTTGCCAAGGTCATACAGTAAACGGCAAAATTAGTAATAGAACCTATGTATCCTGACCCCCCGTCTGATGCTTTATCCACTGTGTCATGTTATTTCCCTATACAAGTGTTTATGTGATTATTACAACCACATATATGATGATATATACAAAGCCACACAAGCTGAGTTTTAGTTCTTAAAATATTATTTTGTCAGAGGAAATAATGCATATTGTGTAAATATATACACAAGGCTAAGGGTGAATTTTTTATTGTATATTTTGGAATTAAATTTCATATCAGTACTAGCAATATAGATTTTAAGAAATTAGATTTGACTTATTAATGCATATAACTTGCAGAGGATAAATGGGATGTAAAGAACTGTTATGTGTGTCTAGTTTTATAAATAAAATTATAACAATGGCTCATAAAACTGCAGGAACCATTTGAATCCTAAAACTTATATATTTCAATTTTAAGACTCCTAGCTACACATAGAGTTTATTTTACTCAGTTGAAATAATTCAGACAGCTTGTATTGCAAACAGAAAAAGAAAACAAACAAACAAAATATGCAGGACTTTATTTCATATTTTCACCTCCCAGGCACTGACTACATGATCATTGGATTTCTTCAGGAATATTCCATATCCCTGGGGTGTGCCAAAGAGTAGCTATAACACAAGACATAGGAGTATCATATGATGTGTTTATTATAGCCATTTCCCTGTAGCTGCTACAGCAGAACCCCTCTGAGGCTTGATAAAAGTTTGCCAAAAATAAAATTCAATATAATTTTAATCAAAACAAGATAAAGAGGAGATTAGTGCCACCAGTGTCAACACCACCACTTCCAAAACATATGCTCAAATAAAACATGAAAGCTTCAGGGGATTGGTTTTTGCAAGCTTCAGTAGTTTACACTTCCTCTCTTCCCCAACTCTATGTATTATTAAAATGCTGATGATGTGTGTTAATGACAAGCTTCATTCTCAAAGGGCTCATTCACTGAAGAGGCACCATCAACTTAAAATTCAATGCAACTGAAAACAAAATGTATTTACCTAAGTTACTTATATTTTATTGTATTTTATTTATTGCAATTTATAAGACAACATAAAAAGGCATTCATTTACTACTCTAGGTGCCTTTGACATTATTTAAAACACTTATATAACAAAAGAAAAGAAACCCCACCAGCAACCCCTTTAAAGCTCCTAGCATAACTCCATCCCCAACACAGCCTACCAGAAGAGTTTTTCTGAATCAAACCTTCATCCCCTGTTTACACCCTAGATGATTCAAATGGAAATATTTTTTACATCAAATTTACTTTTTCCAGACCCTGGTGTTTCTTCACCTCTTTTTTCAGTTTGAACAATGAAAATAATTTCAAATTTAATTTTTGTTTATAGTCTGTTTCACTTTCAGATTCCTGAGGAGAATGTAGGTGAAAAATGTGCTCAGAAATAATTAGCTCACTTGGATTTTAAAATATGAGGAACCTTTTAGACCCAGTGACATAGCCACCCCCATAAATACTCCCTAACTTTACCACCAAGTTCATTCTCTTAGATGTACAAAATACTCTGTAGTCCATTCAAATGAGAACATGTCAGATATTACACAAGCTAAGAAAAAGTTTGGACTGTAAAATGTTCTTATCATATAGCATTAAGATACACAGATAAGAAATACACACATATATAAATTAGGGACATGGGATAAAAGACAAATCCCAGAAAACTTTTTTCCAAAATTCCAACAGGTCTCAGACCAAAGCTTTATAATACGTTATAAATATTATAAAAGGTTTGATATTACTTATTTTTCCAATTTTCCATTTTCATGAACCTTCATGCTTCTGACAAGAACTAGAAACTGAAGTGCAAAAATAACACCAGAAAAGCTTTCTTCCTGTATTTCAGAAACAAAAAAGCTCAGAAAATCTTAGGAGAAAACCTCTTTCTCATAAGAATCCCAGATGACTTTTGCCAATCTAGATGGTTCAGAGTATTTAGGAAAATCTGGAGTAAACAAACAGATGTTGGATTTCTTATTCACAATTTGAGGTTCACCTATCAGTAATATACAAAGCGCAAGCCTCTCACTGTGAAGATTCATGGTCCTCTGAATACTTTTGCAAGAAACATGTTTAATCGGATGCAGAAAATAACTAACCCACAATACTTACAAGTAAAAAAATTAGTTCAGAACATATTGATATATGTTTTGTCATGTTATATTTAAATCCAACAATTAAAAGGTTAAAACTAGTTCTGAAGTTGAGAATGAGTTAATCAGAACACGACGTGCTATTTTCTCCAAAAGTCTAAAGTGTATAGGAACAGACAACAATGATCCATTGTTGCTATTAGTGTTATAACTTGCACCTGTATCTGTTTTCATCTGAACACTGTAAGAAGAGTGTTGATGGAGAAGATTGATGGTTTCTGAAATTATTATATTGCTCTTTCATGTTTCACTCTTTAGAATTTCTCTTACTAAAATAAAAGCATTTATTAAGGAATTCTCAAGAGAGTGTCAAACTCCACAAACCAAACAAAGAAAAAGTTAGTCAAACTTATGCAAACTGAACCTGGCTATTTACATACATCTCTAGTTATTTGGTACACATTGCCTGCCTACCAGAAATAATTGGAAGATGATAGTGTTAGGCACTGGGAAATTTATAGTTGTGTTAATGCAGTTCAGAATACGCATTCCACTATTCAATGGGTTTCCATCAGTAACTCTGACTCTAATAAAACAGCCATTTAAGAATGTAGATGAAAATCCAAACTTCTGGCTCCAGATAACTTTGTGGTTCTGGAGCATCTTTACATTTAAAAGTGAACCACTTACTTAGTCTTATGCTGTTAATTTACCATTAGACAGGGATTTGGGGAAAGGGGTGTTTGTTTTGTTATGTTATTGTTCCATTAATTGCTTGAAAACTCTGGACCCGTATTATATAGTCAACGGCAACAAAATATCACACCCACCTATTATTTCCTTGGGAAATTCAACCAAGAGCCTGTATTTGCTCTCTAGAGAGGCAGGCCAGGGTGGCTGTTAGAGATATCTTTTACTCTGGATGGAAGGGGACACTTCCCTCAGCCATCATTGCTAATGAACGTATGGTAGTCTGAAACTACGCAGAACTATTTAGCACCAGTGTTCAACTTAAGAGGAATGAGGAATCATAGGAATCTCAGCCAAGGTAAACCAAAAACAAATAAAAATCCCCCCAAATCAGTAGGAATGTAAGCTACATCAAGGGTCTTGTTCACAGCCTCTTCCCTCAGAAAAAAATCCCATTTTGTTCAGTGACAATTTTGTTTGTGTAGGAAGTGCTCAATCAAGCTTTCACATTGCATCTTCCTGAACTTCTGTGAAATAGCAACACTCCTCTTGCTTTGTATGTGACTGGTTGTAAAAGCAAGATTGTGGGCCTGTTTTTCAGCCAAGGCCTACGAATTAGTGTCCACTTACATTAGATTATAAACTTTTTGGAAGAATGCCTGTTTGCCTACATGCTTGTACTATGCCAAGTACAACGGAGCCCTCACATTAATCAGGGCCTTTGGGCACTAGTACGATGCAGATAATAATATATGTGTGCATGCCACTTCCTAGGTATACAAAAGTGGATCTGTAGCCATCCATTTGTACAGGGAACATGTAGGGTTTGTGCATGAGAAATGGATACACAAAATGAAAGACTAGCTAAAAATGCTGCCCTTAAAGAAATATTTGTTATAATTATATGTACACATGTATGCATTATTTATATAATGTATTTTTCTGTCAGTATTGTCATTATTCCATATATCATTATAACATGTATATGTATTATATACAGGCATGATGAAACAACTCCAGTAGCATCTGGCATGGCCCATTGGTGTGGGTGGTTAAAATCACCACAGGAGCAGAATTTGACAGCTTCCTCTAGCCTACTCCTCTATAAGCTCCATTTCTTGAGCCAGCTGCCCTTGAGAAAGCCAGCTAGATGTGTCCATAACTGGAAGAATTAGCCAATAGGTTTTGTCAAGTGCTCCTAAGCAACGTAAGACTGAAGCTGGACTCCTACAGAGTTGAAACATGTGGCAGTGAAGCTTCATTTCCACACAAACTAGGAGCTCAGCGAAACTAAAGGTCTGCTTCTGCGGTGCTCCAAAAGCCAAAGGAACACTAATTCAGGCTCCCTCCATCACTCCATTTCCCCAAGAGCAATCCTTGCTCAGCTTCAGTTAACTAAACAGCTGAATACTTCTATTATCTGAAGTGTGGCAATATCCCCAGGTAAAGTTGACCTAGAGGACCCAGCTTGAGATAATGGGGTTTTGGATAACTGAGGGTTGCACTGTACATTTACAGAGACCATAGGTACCCAATCTTGAAAATGTTGGCATTGGTTTTTAAACTCCTAAAAGGGTGTTACAAAGGGAGAAAAAGTAAACACTCTAAATAGAAACAGTTCCATTTTATGAGTAAGGGATTTTAGACACCCAGAATCAGGATTCATACATATTTAACAAACAAGCAGAACGTTATTAAACCACTTCACTTTTCAACATCACCATTACTCATGTTGCCCTGTGGGCCTCCAAGACAAAATAAAAAATTATAGGATGATTTCTGTATTAAACACTTTCAAAATGCTAAGAAAAGACATGATGTTAAAATAAAGCAATACTTTGGTGAAAGTATAGCATTTTAACAAAACATATAATTTTCACTGTACTGAAATGATAAATGAACTGGGCTAGTCATCTTCACACAAAAGAGAGATCAACACCAACAGCCTTTATTCTAGCTCATGCAGTGGCATTGATCAGGTACCAGTAGTTGCCTCTTGTGATAAGATTATCTTCTGAGTGTTTTGAAATACTATATTTTGACTGTTTCCATACTTATACAACACTCACTTTCATCAGGGTATGAAATGGATTCTAATATGGAACCCTCAGTCATGAATTATCCATGATCAAAGTCATTATACCGGGAAAATCAAGTTCAAACTCTGAACTGTTACATTAAGAAATTATTGAAAGACTTTCTATTCATTGAAAGGTTTTCTATTCTTTTCAAACATGTTTTTCACAACACCAACATTTATGGAAAATAACGCATTAGAAAAAAGCTCAAAGCACAAGAAACTGTTTTCCGAGGAGCATGACCTAAGTAAAATAGATACATCTCTGGATTGGCAGAATCAAAGTATATGGTTTATTGCAAGACAGAAGAAGCTACTTCATTGTAAAGCAGGATTTTGTGTATATGTGACAATGAAACCGTATATCAGGCAGCTTGTTTTTGGTGAAACAGATGCAGAACTAATTTGATGGTTTATTTTGCAAACATTTGGGTTCTTGTTTATTTTCCCAGAATTTAACTAACATCTACTATTCTTGTTACAGTGAATACATAGAGCTCAAGTATATCTCTTCTGATAGACAAGTTCATATATGCAAAGCACAGCAGATGCCCGATCACGAGAAAGTCTGTGAGAACTCCTTTAATACCCAGTATATTTGGAAGAGTTTGCAGTGGAAGTGGCTAGAGGGGTTATCAGGTTTGGCCTGATCACATGGGCCATAGCTCGGACTAGATTTAAGCACATGCTGTTAGTTCATGGTATCTCATTCTAGTTACCAAACTCTAGACTTCATAATTACTCCCTATCCTGAATTTACCAACTCAAGTGAAAACTCAAAATGTTCTGGAGAAAGCTGACACTTTTCATGAAAAACATCTTTAGTTGTAAACCCCATTTTCTGCCAACAAACAATTTTGATGGAAAATTTTTGACCAGCCCTACTTACCTCTTAGCTTCATACTGGACAAAGTTAGTGTGCCGCATGTGTGCTAATTTGGTAGTTCAATCAATGAGTTATAGAAGAGAACATATTTTTCAGTATTGTAATTTTCCAATGCAGGTTCTGCTGAGGATTTTTTTCACCAAAGATTTACCCAGTTTATGCATGATGTCAATGTCATGCTGGCTGGAATGGCTCGTGAGCAAGAATATCAGGGCAGACTGTTAAGAAGCAGGGCACAAACCCCAAACTGAGTCGCAAATGAGTTGCAGTCTTAGGTTTCAGATGGTAAGAGAGCTGCTGAAATACGCCAGCTCTATAAATCCTTTCGGGCTAACCCAGGTTAATCCTGGGGATCAATTGTTTATGTTTAGGAAGCATAGAATTGTAGGACTGGAAGGGACCTCAAGAGGTCATCTAGTCCAGTCCCCTGCATTCATGGCAGGACTAACTATTATCTAGATCATCCCTAACCTGCTCTTAAAAATCGGCAGTGATGGAGATTCCACAACCTTCCTAGGCAATTTACTCCAGGGTTTAACCACTCTGACAGGAAGTTTTTCCTAATGTCTAACCTAAACCGCCCTTGCTGCAGTTTAAGCCCATTGCTTCTTGTCCTATCCTCAGAGGTTAAGGACAACAAGTTTTCTCCCACCTCCTTGTAACAACCTTTTATGTACTTGAAAACTGTTATAATGTCCCCTCTCAGTCTTCTCTTCTCTAGACTAAACAAACCTATGCCTAGAGACCTTGGCATGAGCGGATACCTGGTCTACCAGCCTCACAGTGTAATAACCTTACTCTGCTAAGTGTTTTGTCAACATGCTCTGTTCTTCTTTAAATTTAAATTTTATTGTGCTATGTTGATAATGCCATCTTGCCACACACACCTTGAGTAGACAGAAAACACATGCTCTTTATTCAGAGAAGAGTTGGAAGAGCAATACATTCTACTGCTTACACTTTACCTTGCAGATTTATTTAAGGGTTTTTTGATGGGGAGAGAAGAAGCAAGTTGCATTATAATCATATCACTATAAAATGTCAAAAGCATCAGGCGAATAATCTGAATTCTTCTTAACCAACAGAAATACAATACAACTATGTATGGAAGTTGATTGGCTTTAAAGTCACAACAATAAATTACTGTTAGAACTTGCTTTAAAAGCACTGTTTATGATTTCACTACTGTGTTGCAAAATTGAACATTAATGAAATCATTACAAATACTAAATAACTTAAAATACCACTACTATGCACTTCTCTCACACTTGTCATCCAAGGCTCTCAAAGAACTTTTCAGAGATTAATGAACTGAGCTTCCAACCAGTCTTGGATGTAAGGACATTTTATTACAAGTTTTACAAAAACGCAGAACGTCAAACACCACGTAAAGTACAGAGCTGAGAACAGACTTCAAGAATCCTGACTCCCAGTCCCCTGCTTTGACTTATAGTTATATATATATATGTATTAATTTCACAGGCAATATTTCAAAAACTGAAACCTATCTTACAGAGAAGGCATTAGACCTGTTGGACTCAAGTGCGTATGTAGGGCATTACTATACATGAACCAGCTGAGTGACATCCTTGATCCCATATTTATAGTCTTGTTTAATTCTTGGGCCAGTAAGATATAACAGAGATTTAATTGTAAGTCCCCTTGGGCCAACATGGTGGAGCAAATAACTGGTGTACAGAAATTGTTTGGTAGTTCTTTATTTGTATGAGGCTTCCCATGTTTACACTGAGGTTAAAAACAAGTTTTCAACAATCCTGAACTATTGAAAAACAATTTTAAAACGTGGGAAAAAAGCCAAAACAAACCACCACTACCGCTCACCACACACACATCCCCTTTGCCCTAAACTGAAAGGCAATCAGAGACTTTGATACACCTACCAATTTAGAGATACAAGTACATGTTTTACTATTAATTTTAATTACTGGATGGGGAGAAAATGACTTTTTTTTGCAGGCAGGTGATGGGGCAACTGCTTGAAGGACCCATTTCCCATGAAACCAGCTTCCAAAGATTTCATCAGCCTAAATGATAATGAGCCGTTTTGGTTGAAATGAACTGATTAGTTCCTTCCCCCTGCTCTCCCTCCCCCCTCCCCCCAGCTGCTGTTCAATTAATGGACCACTTTTTAAATTTACAAAATGAAGTTCATGACTCATCTATTTTTAATTTTTTAAATTGCAAACTGATAAATACTTTTGATGAATTCAGACGCTTGATGACACAAACAAAAATAGTTTGAATTCCAGATCTGGAAGGAGTCAGTGATAACACTTAGTAAAAAAAAAAAAATGCAGCATGAAAATTTAGCAGTAAAAGTATTTCTATAAAAGGACTAATAAAATACTGATGATTAAAGTAACAAATTGGGGGGGGAAAGGATGAAGATGGCTCTTAAATTAAAGGTGAGGTGTTTAATCCCAAATAACAAACTATTGTTGTTACTGAAAGATCTTATACAAACCGATTTAGATAATACAGAAAAATAAACACACAATTTGACAGCCACCCTGGATTTATAGAATCATGGGATTAAATGCTTTCCACTTATTCAAAGAGGATTAGTGAGGATACATTTATTTATTTAAAGCAGATCTTTTACAGAACTAAAGAGTTTACAATGATATGGAGTGATGGAAAATAGAAAATCCATATCAGCTTTAGCTTCTATCATTCAGCCACAGATGGGAAACTGCTTACAATCAAATATGCGACATACTGTATTAGCAAAAAGTACGGAATAATCTTAAACTACTTAGTCATGGAAACAGAATATTGAATATGAAAAATATTTGTATACACTATTTGTACTGAAATCTAATAAAATTTGAAACTAGATTTAAAACACATTTGTAAAACAATCTGTGACACTGGTGTAAATTTGGAGTAATTAAGATCACCGAAAATATAGGAAAATAAAAACAAAATCTAACATGAGGAGATGTTTAGAGGCTAAAAGAGAAGACTGGAGGTCAGAACTCCTGAATTCTACTGCAAGCTCTGACAGAGACTCACCATGTAGCCCCAGCTAAGTCAATTAACCTGTCTACTCTAACTGACTGTACATCTGTGCCCTTCTGACTGACAGTTCTGGGTGCTACCCAAATAATATTCGTAATGATAGCAACAACAAATTTTAAATATGATTACTGCACAATACGACATAAATACCTACAGCCCACAACAGAACCAAGCACTGTGAAAAGTTATCATTACACATTGGTGAAAAGATCTCACACATTCCAGAAGACTTCTCAAACAGTATATATCCACTCCTGCTATACCAGCCAGCAAACAGCCCACCTGCATTCCCAGAATTAAGTACATACTCTCTTTAAGAAGTACTGGAAAACCTAAAGGAGTCTCAAACCAAACCTGTGAATATGACCTATACCCTTCCTGGCTTGTGAAAGAATCATGGGAACAGGTGCTACTCCTGACTGAACTAGCCAACACATCATTCAGAGAAGGGATATTCCCTTACTCCTTCAAATACGCAATAGTGCAACTGGCATTGACGAAACCCATCCTAGATATCAGGTTTCTAGCCAGCTATCACCCAGTATCAAACCTGTTCCTGGAGAAGCTCAGAGAGGAGCTAGCCAAAGACCAACAAAAAGCTCATCTAATTGCAGCTAATGTAGTAGACATGGCACAATGTGGATTGAGTCCAGGACATATAGAATGAAAACTGCTTTAGTAGCACTAATGGATGATCTCCTGCAGTCAGTGGATGATAAGTAGTCAACCATTCTCATCCTCCTGATCCTCTCAGCAGCATTCAATATTGTTGACCCTAGCATACTGTGACATTGCACTCCATATGCTTTATGAAAATATGCTTAGAATGTGAATATAATGTAACTGGAATATGCTTTATGCAAAAGGTCTCTTGTAAGGTATCATTACAAAGCTTATAATCTACTGAGTGTGTTCAGTATTAGCAGTTAACTCTGAGGTTCTATTGTACTTATGCAAAGTGTGGGCCATTAACAGTGGTTTAGAATCTTGATGACTCTCATTGACTAGGACAATTGGCTGTAAATGGCTGTTTACCTGCAAGCCTTCCTGTGTACCTGAAGTGGGCAATGAAGAATGAGGTCTCACAGGACATGTGACCAGGTCACATGATACTGGAATCCATCTTAAGCCTGGTGCTTTCCCATTTAGAAGGAGAAGTGTGGACCCAGATAGACAAAAGATTCCCACTTTGTGCCAAAGCTATAAAAGAGGGTGGAACAGAACAAAGGGGTTCCAGTCACGTGAAATCTCCTGCTTTTCACCTAAGATGCCTGCTTGGACTAACAAGGTCTGAAACAGGGGAAAGGAGTGGGTCCAGACTAGGAAGGAGTCTAGTCATGAAAGAAGCTTATTGGAACATCTCTAAGGGTGAGATTTACCTGTATTCAGTTTCTTAATGTATTAGGCTTAGATGTGTGTGTTTTGTTTTATTTTTTTTGGTAACTTACTTTGTTCTGTCTGTTATTACTTGAAACCACTTAAATCCTACTTTTTATAGTTAATAACATCACTTTTGTTTGTTTATTAATTCATCCAGAGTCAGTGATTACTACCTGGGGGAGCAAACAGCTGTGCATATCTCTCTCAGTGTTATAGAGAGCGGACAATTTATGAGTTTACCATGTATAAGCTTTATACAGAGTAAAATGGATTTATTTGGGATTTGGATCCCATTGGGAACTGGGTGTCTGGGTGCTGGAGACAGGAGTACTCACTGAGCTGTTTTCAGTTAAGTTTGCAGCTTTGAGGGCGTGGTTCAGACAGCTTTGAGGGCGTGGTTCAGACCCTGGGTCTTTTTGCAGCAGGCTAGCATGTCTCGCTCAACAAGACAGGGTCCTGGAGTCCCAAGCTGACAAAGAAAATGGGCTCAGAGGTAATTTCAGCACATCAGGTGACAGTCCCAAGGGGGTCTCTGTGACCGAACCCATCACACAAACTATTGTCCTGCTCAAGAAAGATGGCAGACATCCAGAGGAATGAGCTAAAATGGTTTAAGTCATTTCTGGAGGGATGCACCCAAACAATAGTGATGGGAAATTGCACGCCTCCACTAGACTTCTCATGTTTAGAGTCTGTAGCCTGATCAATTATTGCAATTATAAAATAATTTATCACATGCTCTTTATTCAGATGGCCACTTAGAGTTAAATTAAAAAGATGAGAAGGGTGGAACACACACACAAACTTTATAGGTTTTAGTTAATACAGGCAAATATAACTGAAATCATAGAAGAATATAATAAGTATAAGAATATGATAAATGCAGAAAGTGTTTTCCTGAATTGTTCATGCTTCCAACTCTGTGGAGACCATTATAAACAAAGATGGAAGAAACAGTCAATGGAGAATGTCAGAAAAAAGGTCCTGATCAGTTTGCACTGTCTCAGGATCTGACAAGTGCAAATTACGGGGCCAAAACTTACATCTTTATACCCTCATCTTAGTACACCACCAGATATCCATGGCCATATTTGACCTATTCCGTAAACTGGAACTTGCCCTTTGCCCATGTGTGGTATTCCGAGTGCCCAGAGTTAGACTTCCAACCACTGACATAATCTATTTGCACCAATCACATGCTTAATAAATCTCATACATCAATGGGGTCACCACTATAGTTACCTCATTGCAAAATACCCCAAACATTCTGTTATTTACACAGTTTTGTGATGTACCTATTCTTCTATAGTTACTTACTTTGTTATGCAGCATGCCAGTATGAAATTTATAACCTCAGGTCAAACCCTGGGGCTTACTTTGGCTAACTATTTATCAGATCTGTCACCCAAGCCTGCACTCTGAGCCCTTAACACATAACATTTAATAGCCAAACCTATACACACAGGTTAGTTCTTCACATGCTGTTACACCTTTAATAAAATTCCTTATTATTTCTATAAGCATGCTTTGCAGATAGATTATAGTTTGATCAGAAATACAGACCATCACCGTAAAAATAAGATTTGGTCAAAGTCAACAAGTCCCACAAGGATAAATTATTTCCCTGGTCCTATTCAACATCTACATGCAGCCACTAGGGGAACTGGTCAGATGATATGGACTCAAATGCCAATAGTATGCAGCTGACACACACAGCTCTACTTATCTTTCGCCACATACAACCACATCACTACCACCAAAATAATCCAAACCTTCATTCAGCTCATGGATGAAGAACAGCAGGTTGAAGCTCAACCCAAGCAAGACAGAAGTTAGTCTGGTGGACAGAAGAAAGCACTTTAAAGAGTCTGCAGCCACTGTGTAATCTTCTTTGATTAATGGGACACACACGTAACAGGTCAATTCAGTGCATAGTTTAGGAGTGCTCCTAGATTTATTCATGGTGCTAAGTTCTCACAAAACATATATAGATATAGATATATGTTTACCCACCAAAACACTAGATTGCACACATAATTCACCGCCTGGGAGAGGATGAGCAAGACAACAAACTATATGTGAAAGACGTTAGTCACATCACTTAATGCACTAGTAGAAGGTGCTCAGATACTACAGCGATGAGGCTGTTATAAGAATCTATAAAGCATAGAACTCTTCTGTTTCCATTTCCATTGTTATTTATTCATGCCCTTTTTTGTCTCCCAATCTCTTAATCTCGCCTACTTTTAACTCTGTCCCTTTCCATTCTCTGTTTCTTCCTTCCCTTTCATCTCTTCTCCACCCCTCTCCTCTATATTTGCCACTATCCTGAGTTCTTTAATTTTCTTTTCTGTTTTGCAAGTTTCTCAGACCTTTCCCCAAAAGATTAGTACTGAACTACCCACATCCCCATCTCAAAAGAGTGGAATGTAATCAACCCCTTACACTGTGCTGGGGCTGTATTACCTGTAATTACCTCCAACACAGCTGTTCTACTTCTAAGCCATTCTGAGTCTCTGCTGTTTCATTCTCCTCGGCCACTTTGTGTTACCCCTCAGCTTCCATCGCTACTCTTGGCTTTTCCTGCCTCCCATCTCTTAATGAAATCATTCATTCAGTTGTTTATGATCCATCATCCTTTCTATTCTTTTCTCTGACTAATGTGATTCTTGTTTAACTTCTTTTATTACCCACCTCTCTTACCAATCCCTGTCAGAGTTGTGCAGCCAGTATTAGCAGATATTGACTTCAGCGGAACTAGATATCAATGTCTATTGACCCAGGTGAAGCTAAGATCAATTTTTTTACCTCGAGGGACAATAAATCAAACATGAATTCAACTGTTATGTACATTCAGAATATATTTATTAGAACTATCTGGAAATCTGATCATTGTGGTCATGAATACAATATGTCTAATTTAAAACAGAACAGTATCAACCACAATTAACATTCTAAGAGGAGATGAAGATAGACATCTGTAAAAGGAGACAGAGTTAGAAGTTTGTAAAATAAACTAAGCACCTGACCATTTATATCCACAGGAGGGGTCTAAGAGCCACAGATCACTACCTGAAAAAGCTCCTTGTCTAACCCCTGGAAGAAGTAGGTTGGCTTCTGTCAGCTGAAGTGTCCCAGCTGTTCCATATGCTGTACCAGAGCCCAGACTGGAAGACAGTGTCTGACTTTTTAAGTGGTAGTTTGATAAAAGCTTTTTAGGCATTTCTTATTTCTTTTCAGCAAAACTATTTGTACCAACCCATCATATTCTGCTTACAACTTAAGACCCAGTTTTAAAGTTAAACAACTTCATATTTACAGTCATGGAAAGTAGTGTTTCATTGGTATACCAGCTAATTGCTTTTTTTCCAAAAAGAAGATATAATAAGAATTCTAAATATCTCCGTGCATCTTCTCTAGAGAAAGTAAATACAAATAAAAAAAAACTTTTTAAATAGTAAAGACATCTTAAAAATCTTTAACACAATGGAGCAGCTGTTACTGAGTTTATTTGATGGGTATATCCTGTCATTAGGGAAATCAGAGGCCTCTTCTAAATACCTTTTTTGTTTGGTTGTTTGTCAGCTCAAACACTGATTAGGTTCTTTTACAACCACATTGTTTGTTTGCAAAAATGCCACAGAAAAAATCTTAAGTAGCAACTTGAGCTCTGTAGAGGCTCCAGATACACATAGGGCTATTTTCTTGAATTCATATACAGTGGATGATGTTACTAGGATAAAAAACCAGAAGTGCATGGGAAAAAAACGCGAGGGGTATTTTCAGTGATTGGTGTACACAAGTGAAAACAAATATGTTTAAAACAGAAGGCCTAATCCTGCATTTCTTATAGGAAATACTGACATTGCCATTAATGGGAATTTTTCCTCAGTAAAGGAAATGCAGGATTAAGTCTTGAAAATAAATCTAGAAATGAAAAACAACAATAACCCTGAGTCTGAATGTGAACTATTTGACAGAAGGAACTTCAACAAAGGGACACAAGGTAGGGTTCCCCTTTTTTTTTTTTTGTATTTTACCATAGACTCTGATGTAACTCACAGCTGACCAGAACAATAGTATTTAGACAGCAAGCTGTGAAAGCCTAAAGAGAATCCTCCCCATTTTCATGTTGAAAAATCCGCATCTAAATACACCATCTGCCAAACCCTGCCCAGAGCTGGTATACTGTTGGGTATTCTGGATATCTCTGGGCAGAAACAGTATGGAGCGGTCTTCTACTCTGCTATGCAGAAAATCCACGGGGGAATAAAGAGGGGTGTGTGTGTGTGTGTGCGCATCCATGCACATGTATATATGTATAAAGGCCAGAATCAAGCATAAAATTATTATTTTAAAATGTGAGTCCAGTAATTTGCTGGCTTCAGATTATGAAGCAGGTCAGTTTTGTGGGTAAGTTCCTGTTTGCAATTTCAAATTACACTATGAAATGTGCAAAAATAGCTGGGTAACATATGGTGGCTGGTGACTTAACTAAAAATAATCCTGCATGGCATTAAAAATGTGAAATATTCTCTGAATTGCATTGGGAAATTTCTAACAGGTAAACTTACAATGTCCAGAAATGGTTACCATTGCCATCTGACAATATACCATGAAGAAGGGAAAGAGGGAGAGAATATACATACACACACATTTAATGCCATAGAGGCTGTTATTTATTTAGATCACCAGTATATTACTCAGTGACAGTAAATATTGTATATATGTATACACCATCTCTTTCACCATCAGAGAAAGAGTTGGGAGAAGGAGGGTAGGAGAGGAACAGAGAGAGTATTTTGTTCACACTTTTTGAAGAGGAGACCTGGTTTATAAGCTTCTTTGGAAGATGTTTTTTTTTTTTTTAAAGAGAGACATGAAGATGGAGAAGATGGAGGTATGGTGGACCAGGTTTTCCAGCCATTGCGGGCTGCATGGAAGAAGACGTTGCAGTCAATGGGAGTTGGATGGGCTCTAAGTCATCAAGCAGAGCAAATAGGGAAGAGGAAGCACAGAAAGAGAAGAGGGGAGAGGTAGGCAGGAGCTAAGTTGTGGAGGGTGCTGAAAGTAAAAACTTACTTATGAGGTAAGTGGAAAGCAGAGGTGGTATTTGAAGAGGGGCCAGACTTAGTGAGAATGGAAGGAAACGCAATTGATTTTTGTGGCAGCATTTTGGTTGGATTGAAGGAGGAGGGAGGCCAGGATCTAGGATGTTCAGAAAAACCTGTTTTTTAAAAATGAAAGTGAGACACTGACATAACTCACTAAAACTTCATAGGACAGGATGCCAAAGCATCTCATCCTAACCTGCACCATGCATTTGATTCCTATCCTGGGCCTTTCACAAGTGAAGGTTATAGTTATTCCAAACTGTGAGGTGCTTTTTTGGGAGACCAGATTGAGACCTTCAAATTCATTTCATTCATCACAGAGGTAATGGCTCCTAAATCCAGGTTTCCAGAGGTAAAGAGCTAATGCTTAATCCTGTATACCATCTAGATCCTTCCTTAGAATCACATACATTTATGGTCTTCCTTAGAAGAATTTGCCATTTTTTCAAAGATAATTTTAGTGTTTATACGAGGTTCTAGACAGATGTCCTGGAAAATGACATCCTGCATTTAGCCACAGAACAAGTAAAACAATGGTCATGGCAATGCCAGCTTTCTCATGCTTTCCTTTCAAAGGGCATCAGTCTTGACTTGAGAGTAGCATATTCTCCATCCCAGGTCAATCTCAGCAGGAGTACACAGCAACAGCCATTGGGCTTTTGATGTGAACACCTGTCCATGAAAAGATGAGTTAATTTTACAGTGGACATCTAATGATTTTTGCCCACAATCAACCATAGTATCAATGTACAAAAACAAGACTTTTTCCATATTTGCATTCCTTTTGTCTGAAAAGGAATATTTACCTTCTAGAAATTATGTTTTTCAATCTGATTTCATTCAGCAGGTAAACATACATTTCATTATACAGATAGTTTGACAAAAAGGAACAGGAAACCATTTACTTAAGTTAAAACCCTCACATTATTATTGTTTGAAAAATATACATTTAAATAAAAGTGTTCAAAGGAAGCTAAAGATGTCAAAAGCATTTAGAGGCTGAACAGATCCCTGTTCAGATTACACCATTTCACGTAATCCAAATTCATACTCACTGTCACTAAGGTGAGCATTACGACTGTTACCAAACCCTACACAAATATTCAGATTTTTGTTTTTCCTGTCATGCTGAAGGTTATCTCCATAGTTGTTCTGAAAAATCAGGTGACAACCATTTCCCATGATGCTTTAAGGGCTGTCAAGCTGTCCATCAAACTGTCACCTGACCAATCGTTCCCATGGTTCTTTTAGTCTTCTAGTATGATAAATTGAAAGGCACTATTATCTGCCTGTTGTGAAGAGGAACTGCTTAGGCTTTGATAAGATATCACTAGTCCCAGGTGAGAGGAGACTGACAGCACATCAAGACAAGAAAACACATGGAAACAGTGAACATAGGAGCACAAGGATTACAAATATCTGTTGTCATTATTTATTACCCCTTTTCTTGGTTTTAGTTTTATATTTGTCCTATTGTCAGTTCAAATACAAACACTTCACTTTCTAGGCAGCAAATCTTAACTGTTGCTATTTTTACAGTTAGTTATAGAATGAGAAGAAGTATTTAAAATATGAAAGAGATCTTTAATAGACGGTTGTGTTACCTACCTTTTTTGATACACCTTGCGCTTTCCACCATTGTATTTGAAGTTTTCTATGATTCTCATGGTACAATTATGTCAGAGGAAAATGAGAAACCCTGGAAGATATGAAGATATTTTTAAAGCTCAACACCTATTTTCATTGATATCTGTGTTTATTAGGAAGACCTTCAGTTCCCAGTTTTTCTTGCTGATATCTCTGATCTCAGACTTTATATGAACACCCAAAGTTAGCTTAGGAGGTCTCAGACATAAAACAATATGTTGTTATTTATTGTGAGTTGTTAAGATTAAAAATAGTTGGTTGCTAACATCACCACCTTGTGTACAAATCTTTTTTTGCATGCAGATTTGTAATGTGATTAGGCAGCACTATAATTTTATTAGGCAGTAACAGAGCCCCTCAGTTACAAAGAAGAACATTTAAATAATTTTGTAAATCAAAAATCTAAAAAAAATATTAATTTTTAGCCTTTTGTGTTTGTTCAACCACATTGCTACACTCCCCTGAACTGAGATTTAAAGCAAAGCTGACATACACAGTGAACAACTTGTATTCACTAGGATAAACACTAAGAATCAATGGCACAGTAGTTCAACAAAGTAACAAAATCATTTCTAAAGTACTAATAATGGTAATGTTCTCAAGTTGCAGTGGGGGAGGTTTAGGTTGGATATTAGGAAAAACTTTTTCACTAGGAGGGTGGTGAAGCACTGGAGTGCAGTACCTAGGGAGGTGGTGGAATCTCCTTCCTTTGCAGTTTTTAAGGTCAGGCTTGACAAAGCTCTGGCTGGGATGATTTAGTTGGGGATCGGTCCTGCTCTGTGCAGGGGGTTGGACTAGATGACCTCCTGAGGTCCCTTCCAACCCTGATATTCTATGGTTCTATGAATAAAGGTTGGATTCACAATTACAGCATGTTCAGCCAACTTCAAAAGATTGTTTTCCACTTGGTGGCTCTTTTGAGAAACCACCCAGCTTGTTTCATGGAGGGAGATCCCCCCCCCCCCAAACTCTCCAATATGCTCATATTTAAATATGCAACTCACTTCAAAACATTAATCCAGTATTCATCCACTGCTATGAAACAGGGCCAATCATAAGTACATTGAGGTTCTCCATTCATGAGCCAGGTGAAAAGGCAAGTGGTGAGGCGCACAAATATTAAATAGTGAATTCCATAATAAGTGGATTTGAACAAGACAGTTTCCTCCACCCTTTTGTCAAGAAGAAGGATGTTAGCTGAGGTGGAAAGACAAGAGTGAAATAACAAATCAATTTCCTGTATGCCATAGAAACAATTAGAACTACTTCAAGGGAATCTTAGCATCACTGAATGAACACACTCTATCAGCTGTTGTTTGGGTCTGGTAGCACCTACAATAGCACCTCCTAGGCACTTCCCAAAAAGAAAAAAGCATAGTCCCTGTCATAAATATAAAGGGAAGGGTAACCACCTTTCTGTATACAGGGCTATAAAATCCCTCCAGGCCAGAGGTAAATTCCTTTCACCTGTAAAGGGTTAAGAAGCTAAAGTAACCCTGCTGCCACCTGACCCAAAATGGCCAATGAGGGGACAAGATTCTTTCAAATCTGGATGGGGGGGACAAAGGGTTTTGTCTGTCTGTGTAAGACCTTTGCCGGGAACAGATCAAGGATGCAAGCCTTCCAACTCCTATAAAGTTAGTAAGTAATCTAGCTAGAAAATGTGTTAGATTTTCTTTTGTTTAATGGCTTGTAAAATTCGCTGTGCTGGAGAGAGTGTGTATTCCTGTTTTTGTGTCTTTTTGTAACTTAAGGTTTTGCCTAGAGGGATTCTCTATGTTACGAATCTGATTATCTTGTAAAGTATTTACCATCCTGATTTTACAGAGGTGATTCACAGTATACAGATAGTATGAGAAGCTGACAAATGGTAGCATAGGAGGGGGCAGTGGGTAACATGAAATAGGACACGGGCAGATAAATAGGGAGGGGCAGAGTTATGAAGGACTTTGAACAGGTTGACAAAAAGCTTAAACTTGATGCAGCGGAGTAGGGGGAGCCAGCAGAGGGATTAAAAATGGGGATGATGGGGTCAAAACAACCAAATGATCTTACAAACAGTTTTTTTGCATAGACTGGAAAGAGAAAACGAGCATGTTGAAAAGGCCAGAAAGGAAGAGGAGACAGAGATAAAGAGGGGAAATGATAAGGGCCTGAATGAGAATTTTGGCTGCCGGGATGGCAAATAGTGGACAGATTATTGAGATGTCATGGGGGAAGAAGCAGCAGGATTTGGACATGACTGGGAAGTGTGGAATGAGGGACGAATCAAAGGTGAACCCCAGATTATGGGTAACCAAGGGGACAGTGATATTGCTCTCTTTATAGCTATCTTTCTTAAATAGTTTCCAGACACCCGTCACTGCAGTATTAGGTGCTATGCACAGTGCTCCACTTATCAACTGTCCTGCAGTAACAGACCTCACTGGCAGGAGAAACAGGATGGGTGTATATCATGCCTGCTTTTCTGCAAACACCACACATTAATACTTCAACAAGGTTTTAGTGAGTTTTCAGCAGTAGGCTGTATGGCACCAAACCCAATAAAGTTCTGTATACCTCCTACTGAACACATCATTGTTTTTCTCTTCCCATTCCCACCCCAATCTCTCGTACTTGCTGGCCAAATAGAACTTGAAGGTAGGAAAAGGGACATAGATTAACAAAACTCTACTGCACCCTCATTGGTGAATTATTACGTTGCACTGAAGAGTCATTAGAGAAAATAATCCACCCCAATGTCATGAAAAGTCTGTTCACAACACTGCTGCTCAGAAAGAATTCCCATTGCTAACAATAAGGAATGCTGGATGTGTCGAATAAGGGCCGTAACTAAAGGGAAGGGATCTACTGCTGACCAACATCAGCCCTATTTTCTCCTCTTTATAACCTGACTTTCCCCCTTGGTAAAGATGAATGACGACACTCAAATATTGCATTATATAAAATACATGAACTCTGCTATATTCACCCCAAACACGAATCAAAAATCCATCTAATCTCTGCTGTGTATTAACAAACAACAAATAAGAAAAAGAATTATTGAACTGAGTATATAATAAAAGTAATTCCCCCACTGTTTACAAGTAAAATAAAGCATTAGACCTCATTAAATGAATTTGTCAGCATCAGTTATACAGCACCAGTTGTCACATGACGTCAAAAGAAAGGAAAAGGAAATGGGAAAGAGAAGACAATACAGGAGGGAATTCAATCCAGATTTTCCAAGTCCAAGTGCCCTAAATCACTGGACCACCCATCCAGTGCAAAACCCAAATTGCTGCTTTCTGAGATTGTTAGTTTCTCTGTAATAAGTGTGAAACCATGTTTTTTCCCAGTTTGTGAGGCAAGAAGGGCTACGCTCTTCTCAGTGAGTCTGCAATATTTTAAGCAATGCAATGATCATCAGCATATGTGTATTAAAATACCCTACTCATAACTCAAGAAAGAATAGTTAAAAAGAAGCAGTCAGAGGATACTTTAGAACTCCATGATGATAATGCTTATGTTACTCCATACAAAAATCATTTTCTGGCTTGATCAGAGGATATGCAGTAATGCTGGAGGTGAGTGGCTGCATCCACAACTGTGATGATGACAGCCTGGAGCCTTAGTATGAGCCCAATAAAATCTATTCAAGACCTTTCTGGGGGGTTAGTGATAGATTGTTGGGTGAGCAGGAATAGTTTTCTACAATAGAAGAGTATGCAGTATGTGTGTTTTTCTTGACAGTTTCTTTTTCCAGATCACTCTTTTCTAGGTTTGTCAGTCAAACACTTAGTCCATATCAACTCCGTCCTCCTGTACACAGTCTTTCCACCATTTTCTTGTTCTTTATCCATACACACTGGTCTCAAAGGCCTCCCTAATACGATTCCGTATATCCTTACTTTGTATGCGCCCATACCACGTCAGCCTCCTCTCTTGAAGCTTCTCCCTGATACCGCCAACCTCCTGGACCTCATTTCCACTTGTGGTCCAGTAAAGTCGCCCCTCTCAGTGTCCTCATTTGTCTCATTTCAACGACTCAAGTACCTCTCTTTGGTCGCCCATGTCTCTCATCCATACAGAAGAACTGGTCTCACCATGGTTGTGTATAGTTGCCCCTTAAGTAGTCTGGGCATCCATTTATCACAAAATCACTCCATTTATCTTATGCCAGAGTTTCCCCAGGCTCAGCAGCCTTGCTTGCAGTGCTCTGTCAGCTTCTAATCAGCCCCCAACATACTTTTAACATTGTAAGCTGATTTAGGCACTGGCCCTCGATTTTGACATTCATCTGTTTTGGCTCTGTGCAAATCATCCACACAACTTCAGTCTTTTTTTCCCTCATTTTGAGGCCACAGAGTTAAGTTTCCTGTTCCAGGTATCGATTGCCTGGACCAAATCATTTTTTTGACAGTTTCTATAAACATTTTTTCTTTCTATCAACAATCTGATTTTGGCTAAATAAAAAAAGGAGAGAGGCCAAAGGGCTTTGTTTGGATCCCTGATGCAGCAGCAGAGTACCTCAGGGAAGCCTCTTCTGTGCCTGGAGTATATGATTCAGTAAGACTAGTACAGAATATACTAAAAGAATAAAACCGTTAACCCATTTCTGCCTGTATGGATCCCTCTAGATTTACAAAATGTGATTTTTCCATACACAACAATAACTGATAATATATCTAGTAGACACCAGATATGTTTTGCAAGTGGGCAAAAAATATGCAAGAGAAATTGGAACATCATTAGAAGGCTAGAACCAAAAATATATCAGAATGGATATAAATAAATCAGAAAGTAGTTGTCAGGAATAACTTAATGTTATTTTTTTAAGACAATCTACTCTTTTAGGCCCTCATCCTGTAAACACTTATGTATACAAGTAACTTTACAGATATGAGTAGTTCTGTTCAGTATGACTACTCACGTTCATAAAGTTACCCATATACATAAGTGTTTGTAGAATTAAAGCCTTTGGATTTTTTTTCTTTATATTAGAAGAGGGTAGTAACAGAAATATTACTCAAAGAAATTCCTCACTTAATTCAAACTTTGATCTAGTTATTTCAGAGCCTGGTACAATGGGCATGCTCAGTGGGTCCACTGAAGACAAGGATAACTAAACAAAAACTGTTTTTTCTTTAAAGAACATTACCAGTTCAGTACAATGCTGTGAACATTAGGAAAAAGTCACTTTAATAAAAATAAAATTGCACACCATGCAACAAAACAATCGTGGTTTGAAAGACCCTGACAAAATTACACAATGTAATATGACCTTTCTTAACTTCATTTCCCATCCAAAACCAGAAATCATAACAATAAAGTTTTATACATAAGCAACTTTATGAGCTAAAGGAGGACAATGTGTAACTCCTTTCCATGCACTGAGCCAAAAGAAATGAAGAAAAAAATTGATTCTTCTCTGTTGGCCTCCTGTGTAAAATTTTTCTCCTTATCATCTCATCTAGTCATATCTTTCTGCAGTTTGAATTACCCTCTTTTCCTCAATCTGGTAAGGCAGTGAAAGGATGTTTGTTCTGCTAATTAACTTTATTACCCTGATAACTCCCTGCAGCCTTTGACGAAAACAATTACCGTTCCTCCTTTTTTTTACCCCACTAGCAAAAAAAAAAAAAAAAAAAAAAAAGGGAAGAAGAAGAAGACTATTAATTAGAAACGAGGCCTCGGTCCCTGCCATGTTAGCCTGCCACGTTCTCAGACCCTCGAGCGGGATAGCATTACATTGTCAGTAGTAATTTAGCTCTCATCTGTCTCTGCTAATTATTGTCACATTCATCAAATTCATCAACAAAAGTGCTCTCAGAAGGATTGCATATTTGCAGTTAATACAGCATAAACTGGTATTACCCATCACCACATTTGTGATGATGAGAGGGACACAACTTATTCATCCCTAATTAGAGCAAGCTGGGTAATTAATTATACATTCCGCCTTATTACTTCTGAGTTCCCAGATATTGTTTGTCTAAAAAGGGGGGGAGAGAGGAAGAGAGAGAAGCCTGAAAATAAAAAAAAAAAAAAAGGAGAGAGAAAAAATGTGTGATGTGTTTTGTCACATGTGCTATGCCATAATTCCCACCTGACAAACTAGCTGAATCAGTAGAAAATTGCAAGTTGTCAGCAGCAGAATAAACTGCTGTAATAGCTGATTAATGATCAGCACCTGTGACAGGTGCTATACAGGACTGTAAACTTGGTGTGATTAACAGTCACTGGACGAATAAATATTAGTGACAGTCAGTGGAGAGCAAGTTTGCTTGTTTGCTTTTGTGTTAACAAATCTCACATATTAAAGTTATTGATATTTCCAGTGCAGGCACTTTCTTTTTGGCAATTATCTGCCAACATTGGAGGAGTGCATTAATTCAGTATGTTTGTTTCTACTTTGTTAATTTATTTCAGAACTAAAATTCTGTTTTGACAAAATGACCTGGAGGGGTTCAAAACTGCAAGCAACCAAATGTAAAGGATTCACATATGGTTTAATCCGCACACTCCTGATAATAATACAGTCAAAGTCTCTCTCTCTCTCTCTCTCTCTCTCTCTCTCTCACACACACACACACACACTTTCTTTCAAGGAATTTTGTATGAGAGAGACAATTTAAAACATGGAATGAAATTGAGGGCTCAGCCCTCATTATTAAATACATGAATGGTTATGATGTAAACTTCATTTCCGTGGCTCATTGACATTTCACTGGCTACGTCACACAATGAAATGTTTCATCACAGACAATTTGGCTTTTACTAGATACAAGACTTGAAGTTAGAAAATCCCCATGATATATAATAATGGGACACGAAGCCTATTTAATTCAGCTCATTAGAACGATGTCCTACTGGATTGCATAAAATCTTCTGCTTGTCTCCTTTCCTTGGTTACATAAGGCATTGTTTAGATTAAATATAGATTACATATATTATGTAAAAAAGTTATCTACCATAAGACTAAGAAATTGCTGTGACCACATGCTACTGACAAAAGATCTGTGAAGACACAGACTCATCCTGGGTGTGCAAATAAAATGGGCCAGCCAGCCAGAAGCCAATGGAATCAGCTAAATGAGGCTGATCTTGCGAAGTGTAGAGCAACATGTGCCAACTTATCTGAGGGCATTCTCAAGCCCTACGCAGGGAGTTGTTCTACCACCAAATAAAATTTCACTCTTTTACCAACTCCACCGTTCATATGTTGAAGAAAAACGTCTCACTCACAAGTACAGTGTTGCTACATACATAAGAAAAATCCTGGGTTTGTGACTAGATGAATCCAGCCATATGATCACTACTACGCAGAGGTCAAACTGAAGTAAGGAACAACGTAATCAAACAAGCAACATATAAAGCAATCTATTACTCACCTCTCCAGAGCTAAATAACTGTATTTTATGGCCCTCTAAACATATCTATTTCCCCTTTAAAATGTTAGCTTAAAAGGGAAACCTACACTTTTGAAAAATCACAGTGCTAATGGAGCAATTTCAAAGTATTCAGATTGTATGTCGCAATACATATACTAACTTCTCATATCAGTGAACATCAGATTTATTGTCTCTTAAGGTAAATATATTTGCCTGTTGGGTCAATAAACCTTGATATTCTTACCTCTAAAGAAGCCAATTTTTGCTATAAATGTATTTTATATATATATTTGATACCTAGATATTATGGTGATGAGAACATTAGAAATGGTAGATAGATAATGTATCATTACATGTAACAGTAGCCTGAGAAAAAAGCCAACAGAAAATGTATCACACTTTCTCCTACCTATACGAAGGAAGAAAGGAAGGATTTTTTTAGTTATTGCAATTAGAATCTTTTTTTTATATTACAGCACAGTTTTTCTTTAAATGCCATGAGGATCAGCATTTTTTAGCTCCAGGACTTAATTTTTATTACAAAACTGCATTTAATCAATTTTTTTTTAAATAAGTGGAAGCAACTTAAACTGATTGATAAACATCTTTCTCAATGGAGAAGAATTGTGAGGGATGGGTTTAATTAATGGACTGAGAGTTTTAGCAAACTAAAAAATGGTTAACATGAACTGAGTTTCCATAAACTTCAGGCTCTCTCTTTCAGTGGAAGAAATGAAGACACTGGACACATTTACACACAGAAAACAATATAGTATTCAAACTACAAGCCAATATTCTTGATTACTCAGATGACTGTCTACGTACAGCTAATAACTTGTCCTTGGATAACACAGTTTCGGGCACAATCATGAGAAACTACTAAATAAAAACATAACCTCAGAACATTATAACTAACGCCAAGATGTCATTTTCATTCTTCCATTTCCATTCATACTTCCTGTACCAGAAATATCATACAATTTCTGAATGATTTATTATCTCTAAAAAAGGAATGAAAATAAATTTTGTGAAGCAAAACTTTGATAGGTAGAATACACACTTTTCTGTGTTCTGACGCATCTTCACTGAAATGTTCTGAAATCTTAGACAAAAAGTAATGACTTGAAAGCTTTATGCAAAATATATGTAAATTTGCCAGTACAGATACATAGTAATCTGAATAGGCAGCAGTGCAGCTAGCCAAGAGTCTAGGAAGGAGGCCAACCTCACATCCAGATGCCATTGATAGACACACCCTGGGGCATCTAGGTTTCCTGCTGCCAAGCATGCCATGCCATGAATTTTGAGAAGAGTTTTAAGACCAGGAAGAGTTCTATGCCCACAACTGATAAGGAAATGCAGCATCACATTCCAGATATGGTGGAACTCTCTTATAACAAAGTTACTGTATGGTAAAACAATTTCCCTATAAGCAGTTTCTCATAACTGAACGCAATATCCTCATTGCACTGAACTGAAACTAAAAGCGGATGAAACAGTTTTTGTGAAAGTTCATGCAGGTTTTTTGGCAATTCATTTTGCCTGATTTTGCACACTACCCAAAGCAGGAGAGATGACTCACCTTGTGTAGTAACTGGAGTTCTTCGAGATGTGTGTCCCTATGGTGCTCCACTTCACACCCCTTGTACCTTTAACCAGAGATTTTTGGTAGTAGTGCCTGTTTGGCCTGCACATGTGCCCTACTCTTCCTTGTGCTCCGCTCTGAGGCTACACAGGGCTCCGTGAACGAACCTCCCTCAGTTCCCTCTCCACCACAAAGTCCCCAGAGGAAACTCTGAAGCAGAAGGGAAGGAGGATGGGTAGTGGACCACCCATAAGGACACACATCTTGAAGAACTCCAGTTACTGCACAAGGTGAGTAATCTTCTCCTTCGTCGAGTAGCGTCCCTGTGGGTGCTCCACTTCAGGTGATTATGGAGCAGTATGCTCAACTGGAGGGGAGTGGGATATGGAGCCAAGTCCAAGACTGAAGACAACACTGAATTTCCTATGGTGGCATCTGACCTGGAAGACTGAATCACTGCTTGGAGAAGGTATGTATCGAAGACCAAGTGGCAGCCTTAGGAATGTCCAGAATGGGGATATTCTCTGGGTGGAAATTGACAAACCTTGGATCTATGTGTAATAGTCATGAACAGACTGGGTGATATCCTAAATGACTTAGTCCTGTCTAAATAAAAGGCTTACGCCCTTCCAAACATCCTAAGTGTGCAAAACTGCCTCCTTTCTGGACTGAGGTGGCTTGGAGGAGGGGGCGGGGGGGAGGAGAGACAGAGAGAGGCGGAAGGTGGATAATCTGGTTGATATGAAAAATTTAGGAGGTGGATGTAATGAAACTTTGTCCTTGAAAAATACCATAAATGGAGGATCCCCATAAGAGCCCCTGTTTCTCCCACCCTATGAGCAGAGTCGATAGCCACCAAAAAGCCTGTATTCTTAAATAAACTAATGAGGAAGATGTTGTCATTGGCTCAAAGGGAGGGCTTAAAATCATTTAAGTACTAAATTCAAATCCCAGATACGCGTGTGTTCCTTTGTTTGCGGGAAAAGGTTCCCTAATCTTCTCAGAAGCCTTACAGCTGTAGAAAGGGTAAAGATTGAGAATCCGTCAACTGCTGAATGAAAAGCTGTTAGAGCCACCAAGTGGACCTTGACAGAGCTCATAGATAATCCTGTCTATTTTAGCTGTAGGAAGTAATCAAGGACGATTGAGAGGGAAGAACAAACAGGAGGAACACCTCCTTGGACACACCACAGGCTGAACATTTTCTATTTGTGAAGGTAAGTGTATCTCGTGAACTCCTTCCTACTGTTAAATAATACCTGTTGCACTTCCTTAGAGCAAGTTGATTCTAGTCACGCGAACCATCAAGAAGCCAAGCTTTGAGACAAAGTATCTTCAGGTGGGGATGAAGAGCACAGCCAGCATCCTGGGAAAGAAGATGAGGAATGGATGAGTGGCTGATAGCTAGGAACCAAAACCCGTCATGAAAATTGTTTGCTCAACTCTAACTGAAAAAATGTGGGATTTAAATTGTATTTTACTATAAATGAAGTCGCATTACATCTGAGTTAATCATAAACAGGGTTCAACTTTAGATACCACTTTGCTCTGAAAACAGTTAGGAATTTTATTAAATCTCTAAAATGCCAGTATTCACAAGAGAAATGTAACCATATCCACTGATCTCAGAACATGCGTGAACAGATCTGAAGACTGAGAGGAATACATTTATTTCTGTATGAAGCAAGTATGCTAAAAGTCCATATACCATTTCCTCTGTGAATAGCACAAGAGCAATAAATAATTGGCCAACAGAAAACAAAGTCAAATGCAGTTTATCTTGACACAAATTTACAGTATTAGGAAACCCATCTCTTTCCATTTATCCCCAAATGAGAGAGGCATTATATGTTACTGTCCCTCAGAATAGTGGAGAATTTTGGTATCTCTGACACTGTCCTCAGGACACCCAGTACCATAAGCCACTATGTTACCCTCTGCCTCAGCAAGAGTGAACTTTGCTAGGGCTTGAACTGTGTGTCAGCGCTCTACCACACCGGTTTGTTCATCTTACCAGCAAACTCCTCAAGACACTGCCAGTCTTTACCTTGCCTTGCAGGTAACGGTCAGTAAACCCCAGTTCCCGAGTTCCCCAGAGACATCTCTCTGCAGTGTCCAGTCCCACTCACTGGACACTTACAGAAATTATTAAGTTTGCTGCCTCCAAAGAGACAGTACATACACCAGCCTGTTAGTTTAGCCGAGGACTCACACTTTACTCTGGTGTAACAGCATGGAGATGATTTTGTAATAAAACATGAACAAGTTTATTAATAATGTGGATGTAAGTGATACCAAGGAAGAATAAGAGAGAGAGAAAAGGATAACAAACAAAACAAAAATAACATGCTTCCTAGTGCCTAAAACTTAGTTCTAGCAAGCTATGCCTTACCTAAAACAATCAAGTTACCAACATCCCCAAACCTCCAGGCAAAAGCATCCAACATTTACAGAATTGGAGGGTGTGATTCACCCTTGTCCCCTAAGTGAAGGACAACTTGATGGTCATATTGCTGCCCTTATATTTCCCAAAGTCTGTTGTCTTTCCCTTAAGAGTCAGGAAGACCTCCTGGGGGTTCAGACTCCAGTGTGCCCTGCTGTGCTCACCAAGCTGTTTCCCCCGCTGTTTGTTAGCTTGATTGCTCTGTTTACCTTATATATAAATGTACTTTCATTGTCTATGGCTTACAAAGCTTTACCCAGACAGGTAAATCTACATTTCTTTGTCTGAGGCAGGCTTGTTTATCCACTGCCTCCAAAATCTATTTTAATAATAATATATTCCCAGCACACAGACATAACTCTCTATATACAACCCATATGTACATCATACAATGATATTCATGCCCAGCATGTCACCTGTTTTTATATGATACATGACATGGTTTGGCTAAATATTCTAACAAGACTACATTGAGTTGGCACAAAGGAGCTCTTAGGTCACAGTATCACAAATCTCTACTAGAAGTCAACTCCAGATCACATATGACTTGTTTGCTTTCCGTCTCTAACTTGTTCCTTAAGCTCTGATTCCTAACAAATCACAGCAATAATTACCAGAATAAAATCAGAACAGGGCAAATAAGCATGGGTTCCTCTCTCTCTCTCTCTCTCGCTTACTGCTTACTCTTTGTCACCTTGAAAAAGACCTGTAAAAATTATTGTTGCAGAATTTAAAATTGGGACTTCCTGATTCTTCACTCTCCTCTCTCCTCTAGACCATTTACCATACAATTGCACAAGTACACTATCACCACATACATACAAGACTCTGTTGTGTCAATTTCAGTGAAATAAATCTACACCACTACCACCTCCAGATTTTGCCTTGATTCCTTTTCACAAACTATTATCAGTTTGTGTAATCTAACGGTTTTGATAAATTTAGCTAGACAGCTAATTTCAAATCGTAATTTTTGTTTACAAAATCATATAGGGCTGTATTACTCCCTCTCCAGCTGCACTGGTGCAGGAAATAGCAGAATTAGTGCATGATACCAGTGGGATATATGCCATCATGTGCGAGCAATGCCCCTCTGCCATGTACATTGGTCAAACTGGACAGTCTCTACGTAAAAGAATCAATGGACACAAATCAGACGTCAAGAATTATAATATTCAAAAACCAGTCGGAGAACACTTCAATCTCTTTGGTCACTCGATTACAGACCTAAAAGTGGCAATTCTTCAACAAAAAAACTTCAAAAACAGACTCCAATGAGAGACTGCTGAATTGGAATTAATTTACAAACTGGATACAATTAATTTAGGCTTGAATAAAGATTGGGAGTGGATGGGTCATTACACAAAGTAAAACTATTTCCCCATGTTCATTCCCCTCTCCTCCCGCTGTTCCTCAGACATTCTTGTTAACTGCTGGAAATGGCCCACCTTGATTATCACTACAAAAGACTTCACCCCCGCTCTCCTGCTGGTAATAGCTCACCTTACCTGATCACTCTGGTTACAGTGTGTATGGTAACACCCATTGTTTCATGTTCTCTGTGTATATAAATCTCCCCACTGTATTTTTCACTGAATGCATCCGATGAAGTGAGCTGTAGCTCACGAAAGCTTATGCTCAAATAAATTTGTTAGTCTCTAAGGTGCCACAAGTCCTCCTTTTCTTTTTGCGGCTACAGAGTAACATGGCTGCTACTCTGAAACCCCCATCCTCGGGAACCCATAGATATTTTTCCTCATGTTGAGATTCATGGGTAGTGAGAGGATGGAACCTGGGGTACTGCCATTATATGGGTCACACTTCACACTGATTATGGTGAAATTCCAAACAAACACCCATGCAAAAGTTAATGCATTAAATCATGTGTGTCTTCTACAAAAAGAAGGCAATGTGCAGGTAACCCACTGGCAGCATGACATCTTTTAGGGAGTCACATTGCCAATAAAAAGAGGCTGCTAAGGGAGCATCATGGAGTGGCCTAGCTCTCCCATATTGCAACATGGAAATCTGCAGGAAGCTCCTTGTTTCCCTGCAGAACACAGGACTCCATGTGCCCTGGATACCAAACATAAGATTGGAAACCCCTCCTCAATGGGGAGAATAGGAAGGACGCTCCAAAGTGGTGACCTTTTCCCCTTCCTGGGTCTTCCACAAAAGAGGACAATTCTACACTATTAATGTATAAATTAAACTTCTGTCATGTTAGAAGACACAAGGCACTATTCAGTAAGGTCAAACCTACAGTTTAAGCAAAGAGGTCAAAGCTCATCAGAGTGACTGAGTTCTGACTGTCTGGTCACCCTCAGGGTGAGGTAATATTTCTGCATGCCTCACAAATTTCCATATATTTTCCAGTCCATACACACAGGAGTGTTAAATATTACACTTCAAAAAGTTCAACTCTCAAAGAAAAATCTTTCAAACAGAAGGATCTGTGTTCCCCCAGATGTCTTCAAGAGAGAGATACAAATACATTTTCTTAACTGTAGCAACATTAATTGCTCTACAAGCACCAATATAATTACCATCAGAGGAGCTGGAACTAAGGGTGCTGGGTTGAAGTGGTTTCCACCATATACAGGGTTTACAGTTCATTTCAATGACTCTCAGCACCCCTACTATAGAAATTGTTCCAGCACCCCTGAGTATCATCATGGATAAATCACTCTAAAAGAGATGTGAACAAATATATTAACATTCATCAATGCAGTCAGCAGAGTTAAACATTCTATAGCATGAAATAATCTTATCAGGCTTCTTATATGACAGTGTTCTGGATGAATTACAGATGAATGTTCTGGATGAATTTGTTAAGTAACAACAGCCTACTTGGAACTGTCTCAGATACAGAAGACATCAAATTCTAATCTTAGTTGCACCAGTGGTTACATCAGAATAGCTCCACTGGCTTCAACGGTGTTAATCTGCATTTTTACCAGTATATTTTAGAGTGCTGCTCCTTAGCAGTAAACAGCCTATGTAGACAGACAGCATCACACACACTGGAGGAGTCTGTCTTAGAGCATTTTTTCCCTCTTATTAATATCAGGGTGAGGCATTGTTAACAAGGTCTTTTGGGGTCTCGTGGACCTGAGTCATGTCATGACACCCTAGCAAAAAATGCATCTGAGTGTGACCAACATCTGGCAAAGTCATCTTAATGTTAAAAACTGATTACACTACTGTTTAAAAAAAACAACCATCAATATTTAGATTTCCTTTACCAAAAGCAATGAATTAGTCAATTGGGGCAAGAAAATAAATAAGTAATGTTGCTACCTCACTGTGACAGCCCTCGCTCAGTGTTAGTTGGCAGGGAAACGCTGCCTAGTGGTCAGTGCTTAGGCCGGTGATGTTCAGGGAGGTTGTTGTTAGAGAAGCCCAGGCTCTCCCACCCCACCAGACTCTGACCCGTGCTTTGAGTGCTATCAGTGATCTGACAGCTGGGGATGCTTAAGGTGGCCCTCCCTGGCCCACTTCCTACCACCTCCCTGCATTTGTCTCAAGGTCACTGTCTGGGGTAAGGTGGCATGAGGGTTGTCTCCTCACCACAAGGCACCTCCTGGTAGTGGCATATAGCAAGGTCATTCCTCCTTCTCGGGCAGCAACTGCCTCCTCCTGTGGCATGGTCCAGCCTCCTGGGCCAGCTCAGTACAAGAGCTTTCCCCTGCTGGGGAAGTCCAAATAAGAATAATGGGGATCAATCAAGTCCAGAGTTCATATGAGAGGAAGTGCTTCCCTCTCAGGCTGTCTCTGCAGCAGGCCCTCCCTTCCCTCAGGGAAGGACCTTTGGGCAGTTGTTTAAGGAGAGGTTCTGCCTTCCCTCAGCTTGTCTCTCCTGGAGCTGCAGGTAGCAGATCTGCTCTCCTTCCTTGGTCTGCCACCAAGTGAGCTGCTCCCTGCCTTTTAACTCCTCCTCCAAGTGGTGCATTTATTATACATGTGTGGGGACGGGGCTGGCTGAGCCCAAAGTAGTTCCTTAACCCCTTGCTGCTCAGTTTAGGGTTTGTACACCCCAATCAAACTCACATAGAGTTGATCATGTCCACTTGCTGCGCAGATGCACAAGGAGATGGAGGGAAGGCTCCTAAAGACTGAACATTATTGTTAGAGGCTGGCCACTCCTGCTTAGTGCTCCTACATAACTGTTACGCACCCCTTAAATGGACCTGATTCCACATCAAAGTCATTTTACACAAAGAGAAATCCCTCCATTCCATTCTATTCCTCAAGGTGTTTCAAACATTACAAAAACCCAGGAAAAAATCTCAACGTCTCAACTACATGATAGATGGGTAGTTTTCAGATGGTGTAACACAGCATGATTTCCTAGAAACTGCCTTAATTTTCATGGATCCTCTTTTTAAAACTTAGAGAAGTGATATTTGGTTAAAAGTCATCAAGATCAGTATAATCTATACCGGCTGTTAAACATGCTAGTAAAACGGTTTTAAAATCTGGTTTTAAGAAAGCTCTGGTAACTGGTAACACAGTTTAAGCGTGGTTTGCCTTAATAATATAGACTAGGAATAAACATTTTAAAACTGCTTAGCAAATCTGGGTTCTCTTCTAAATAAGCAGAACACTGGTGGAATCCTTATGGAACAATCCTATAGAATTTAACAGAATATAATAAACTTTCTATAGGTCTGTACTATAATATCCTAGAAAGTTTAATAGAAAATTATAGCCCTGCTATAGAGTTCTAGAGGATGGTTCAAAAACATATAGAAAGGATTTCATTCTCTATTATATTCTATAGGTTTTTGGAGTAATTTATATAGAATCCTATTAAATGTCCCTAAATTCCTTTTGGCTTAATCCCTAACATAATTTAGGGTTTGTCTCAACTAAGAAATGGGATTGAGTTTAGGTCACGCTAAGGGTATGTCTACACTATGAAATTAGGTCGAATTTATAGAAGTCGGTTTTGTAGAAAGCGTTTTTATACAGTTGATTGTGTGTCCCCCACACAAATGCTCTAATTGCATGAAGTCGGCGGAGTGTGTCCACAGTACCGAGACAACCATCGACTTCCGGAGCGTTGCACTGTGGGTAGCTATCCCACAGTTCCCACAGTCTCCGCCGCCCATTTGAATTCTGGGTAGAAATCTCAGTACCTGATGGGGCTAAAACATTGTCGTGGGTGGTTCTGGGTACATATCGTCAGGCCCCCCCTCCCTTCCTCCCTCCATGAAAGCAAGGGCAGACAATCGTTTTACGCCTTTTTTCTTGAGTTACCTGTGCAGACGCCATACCACGGCAAGCATGGAGCCCGCTCAGCAAACTGTCACTGTATGTCTCCTGGGTGCTCGCAGACGCGGTACTGTATTGCTACACAGCAACAGTTTATTGCCTTTTGGCAGCAGACAGTGCAGTATGACTGGTAGCCATCGTCGAAGTAGTCCAGGGTGCTCTTTTAACTGACATCGATGAGGTCAGGGGCGCCTGGGCAAACATGGGAGTGACTCAGTCAAGTCATTTCCCTTTTAAGTTTCGTTTCATGGCGATTCAGTCCTACCGGCAGTGCGCTGTCTTTTAATCTGCAGCCAGCAGAAGATGATGGCCAGCAGTCATACTGCACCGTCTTCTGCCGAGCACCCAGGAGATGACGATGGTTAGCAGTCGTACTGCACAGTCTGCTGCCAGCAAGATGTATAAAGATAGATGAAGTGGATCAAAACAAGAAATAGACCAGATTTGTTTTGTATTCATTTTCTCCTCCCTCCCTCCATGAAATCAACGGCCTGCTAAACCCAGTTTTGAGTTCTATCCTTGAGGTTTTGAGTTCTATCCTTCAGGGGGCCATTCTGTTTCTCGCAAAGCCACCCCCTTTGTTGATTTTAATTTCCTGTAAGCCAACCCTGTAAGCCATGCCATCAGTCGCCCCTCCTCTGTCAGAGCAACGGCAGACAATCGTTTTGCGCCTTTTTTCTGTGCAGATGCCATACAATGGCAAGCATGGAGCCCGCTCAAATCACTTTGGCAATTAGGAGCACATTAAACACCACATGCATTATCCAGCAGTATATGCAGCACCAGAACATGGCAAAGCAAAACCAGGCGAGTAGGCGACGTCAGAGCGGTGACGAGAGCGATGACGACATGGACACAGACTTCTCTCAAAGCACAGGCCCTGGCAATGCAGGCATCATGGTGCTAATGGGGCAGGTTCATGCAGTGTAACGCCGATTCTGGGCTCGGGAAACAAGCACAGACTGGTGGGACTGCATAGTGTGGCAGGTCTGGGACAATTCTCACTGGTTGAAAACTTTCGCATGCGTAAGGGCACTTTCGTGGAACTTTGTGACTTGCTTTCCCCTGCCCTGAGGTGCAAGAATACCAAGATGAGAGCAGCCCTCACAGTTGAGAAGCAAGTGGCAATAGCCCTGTGGAAGCTTGCAATGCCAGACAGCTACCAGTCAGTCGGGAATCAATTTGGAGAGGGCAAATCTACTGTGGGGGCTGCTGTGATGCAAGTAGCCCACGCAATCAAAGATCTGCTGATATCAAGGGTAGTGACCCGGGGAAATGTGCAGGTCATAGTGGATGGCTTTGCTGCAATGGGATTCCCTAACTGTGGTGGGGCCATAGATGGAACCCATATCCCTATCTTGGCAGCGGAGCACCAAGCCGGCGAGTACATAAACTGCAAGGGGTACTTTTCAATAGTGCTGCAAGCACTGGTGGATCACAAGAGATGTTTCACCAACATCAATGTGGGATGGCCGGGAAAGGTACATCACGCTCACATCTTCAGGAACTCTGGTCTGTTTCAAAAGCTGCAGGAAGGGACTTTATTCCCAGACCAGAAAATAACCGTTGGAGATGTTGAAATGCCTATAGTTATCCTTGGGGACCCAACCTACCCCTTAATGTCGTGGCTCATGAAGCCATACACAGGCAGCCTGGACAGTAGTCAAGAACTGTTCAACTACAGGCTGAGCAAGTGCAGAATGGTGGTAGAATGTGCATTTGGATGTTTAAAAGTGCGCTGGTGCAGTTTACTGACTTGGTTAGACCTCAGCGAAACCAATATTCCCACTGTTATTTCTGCTTGCTGTGCGCTCCACAATATCTGTGAGAGTAAGGGGCAGACGTTTATGGCGGGGTGAGAGGTTGAGGCAAATCGCCTGGCTGCTGGTTACATACAGCCAGACACCAGGGTGGTTAGAAGAGCACAGGAGGGCACGGTGCACATCAGAGAAGCTTTGAAAACCGGTTTCATGACTAGCCAGGCTACGGTGTGAAAGTTCTGTTTGTTTCTCCTTGATGAAACCCCCCGCCCCTTGGTTCACTCTACTTCCCTATAAGCTAACGACCCTCCCCTCCTCCCTTCGATCACCACTTGCAGAGGCAATAAAGTCATTGTTGCTTCACATTCATGCATTATTTATTAATTCATCACACAAATAGGGGGATAACTACCAAGGTAACCCAGGAGGGGTGGTGGAGGAGAGAAGCACCAGGAGGGGTAGTGGAAGAGGGAAGGACAAGGCCACACAGCACTTTAAAAGTTTAAAACTTTAAAACTTATTGGATGCCAGCCTTCTGTTGCTTGGGTAATCCTCTGGGTTGGAGTGGCTGGGTGGCCGGAGGCCCTCCCACCGCGTTCTTGGGCGTCTGGGTGAGGAGGCTATGGAGGCCGTTCGCCTCTCTTGGGGAGGAGGGCGGCTGGTTACACAGGGGCTGTAGAGGTGGTCTGTGCTTCAGCTGCCTTTCCTGCAGCTGAACCATATGCTGGAGCATATTAGTTTGATCCTCCAGCAGCCTCAGCATTGAATCCTGCCTCCTCTCATCACGCTGCCACCACCTTTCAGCTTCAGCCCTCTCTTCAGCCCGCCACTTACTCTCTTCAGCCCGCCACCTCTCCTCCCGGTCATTCTGTGCTTTCCTGCACTCTGACATTGTCTTCCTCCATGCATTCGTCTGTGCTCTGTCAGTGTGGGAGGACAGCATGAACTCAGAGAACATTTCATCACGAGTGTGGTTTTTTCGCCTTCTAATCTTCGCTAGCCTCTAGGAAGGAGAAGATCCTGTGATCCTTGAAACACATACAGCTGGTGGAGAAAAAAAAAGGGACAGTGGTATTTAAAAAGACACATTTTATTGAACAATGGGTACACTCTTTCACGGTAAACCTTGCTGTTAACATTACATACGTAGCACATGTGCGTTCATTCCAAGGTCATATTTTGCCTCCCCGCACTGTGTGGCTAGCACCTCATCCCTCCCCCGTCCCCATGGCTAACAGCGGGGAACATTTCTATTCAGCTACAAGCAAACAGCCCAGCAGGAACGGGCACCTCTGAATGTCCCCTTAAGAAAAGCACCCTATTTCAACCAGGTGACCATGAATGATATCACTCTCCTGAGGATAACACAGGGAGATAAAGAACAGATGTTGTTTGAATGCCAGCAAACATACACTGCAATGCTTTGTTCTACAATGATTCCCGAGTATGTGCTACTGGCCTGGAGTAGTAAAGTGTCCTACCACGGTGGACAGAATAAGGCTGCCCTCCCCAGAAACCTTTTGCAAAGGCTTTGGGAGTACATCCAGGAGAGCTGAGAATGCCAGGGCAAATTAATCATTAAACATGCTTGCTTTTAAACTATGTATAGTATTTTAAAAGGTACACTCACCAGAGGTCCCTTCTCTGCCTGGCGGGTCCAGGAGGCAGCCTTGGGTGGGTTCGGGGGGGTACTGGCTCCAGGCTCAGGGTGAGAAATAGTTCCTGGCTGTTGGGAAAACCGGTTTCTCTGCTTGCTTGCTGTGAGCTATCTACAACCTCATCATCATCATCATCTTCCTCGTCCCCAAAACCTGCTTCCGTGTTGCCTCCCTCTCCATTGAAGGAGTCAAACAACACGGCTGGGGTAGTGGTGGCTGAACCCCTTAAAATGGCATGCAGCTCATCATAGAAGCGGCATGTTTTGGGCTCTGACCCAGAGCGGCCGTTCGCCTCTCTGGTTTTCTAGTAGGCTTGCCTCAGCTCCTTAAGTTTCACATGGCACTGCTTCGGGTCCCTTTTATAGCCTCTGTCCTTCATGCCCTGGGAGATTTTGACAAAGGTTTTGGCATTTCAAAAACTGGAACGTAGTTCTGATAGCACATATTCCTCTCCCCATACAGTGATCAGATCCCGTACCTCCCGTTTGGTCCATGCTGGAGCTTTTTTGCGATTCTGGGACTCCATCATGGTCACCTCTGCTGATGAGCTCTGCATGGTCACCTGCAGCTTGCCACGCTGGCCAAACAGGAAATTGAAATTCAAAAGTTCTCGGGCCTTTTCCTGTCTACCTGGCCAGTGCATCTGAGTTGCGAGTGCTGTCCAGAGTGGTCACAATGGAGCACTCTGGGATAGCTCCCGGAGGCCAATACTGTCTAATTGTGTCCACAGTACCCCAAATTCGACCCGGCAAGGCCAATTTCATCACTAATACCCTTGTCGGGGGTGGAGTAAGGAAATCAATTTTAAGAGCCCTTTAAGTCGAAATAAAGGGCTTCGTCGTGTGGACGGGTGCAGGGTTAAATCGATTTAACGCTGCTAAAGTCTACCTCAATTCCTAGTGTAGACCAAGGCTTAGATAACGTGAGAGCTAAGCATGACCTACACCTTGACCTTTTTCCTAGTGTAGATGCAGGGTATCAGATTTATCTTGATTTGAGCTGCTCATAATCTTAACTGGATTAGAATTTGAAACAAAATCAAAGTAAAGGGGTGTTACTCTATATCTACACTGGTAAAATGTTCCAGTTTAGCTGGGGTTTAAACAGTGCATGCTAGCTAAGCCTTGCCTAAATTTGAGCATATTTCCTAGTCAAGACAAACCCAAATAGGACTTTTCCATAAGGGAAGAGGTGCAGGGATCATACGCTATTCAACAAGATAATTTATCATGTTGCTCAAAAACTAGCCCCATGGCTGGTAAGAGTGACATTGATAGATACATTGAAGAAAGAATGCATTCCTTGAATAAATGGTCAAACTCCTTCAGTTGAGTTTTAAAGAAAATATCAAAGGTAAATTCTTACTTCTACTCTTCTCTGAAAACACACACTATCCACAAACACATAAATCCTAGTCCTTTCATCAAAGAAACAAAAGTTAAGTAACTAAATACAATTATAAAGACTGCGGACCTCCAGGCTTTGTGTGCATTACTACATGAAGCAAAAACACAATCTGATTGTTACAACCTCCTCACTATCTCCCATGTTTATCATCATTACTCATCATGTTAGGTCTTAACACAGATTGTAAACTCATCATAGCAGAGACTCTGGACCTGACTCTCCTTTCTTTTACACTAGTGTATATCAGGACTAACACCACTAAATTAATGACACCACATAGGCACAAAACTGTTCTAAGTGACTGGAGAATCAATCCTATACCTAGTAAAACACTATGCACATTTATATAGCGGTATAAATACCAACAACCACTGAATGGCACGAACCATTCTAGTTAATGACACACCACTGGAGATGGCGAAATGTTGCACTCACTTTTAGTCACCTGACCCCTCTTCAAATTCACTTTGTATAAATGAGACATTCCTAACTAAAAATATTTCCCCTAACTTTATATCGTTTTCATCCTTATCATGAAACCAGAGCAATCGTCTCTTAAATCACTAGGAAACTGAATAATTGTGTTTCCTGGGCCAATATAAATAGATGTTACCATGCAATGGATGAAGCAAATTGCAGAGACCTAAGTAATTAAAGTTACCTTTAAGTGCACCACTCCAACCTTTTATAGTTAGTTTCTAGTCCATTTCACTTGCTAGTTCGGCAAACAATTGCTTCCATTTGGAATTTCATTACAAAAATCATGAAAACATTCTAACAAAACCTAAACCAACCTGACACGTTGTCATTATTTATTGTGATAGGAAAACTTCAAAAGGTTTGGGAGTACTATTTGGGAAATCAGAACTTTACGCGACAAGATCAGGGAACTGGGCATCAGAACTCCTGGATTTTATTCTTTGTAGAGATGGGACAAAGTTGGATGTAGAGCCAAACTTCCTAAAAGTTCAGAAGCGTTCAGATCGAGGGATAATAATGCCTATTATGCAGTGAGGCTTAATTACTATCTATAAAACCTTTTAAGATCAATAGATGAAACGTACTTCAATACATGAATGAAAAATAGGTTATTTCCAGTGAAGTGATTCAGAATCTAATCTAAGTTATATCTAGAGAAAACAAATGGCAGATCTAGACTCATAGCACACTGAAACAGTCTATATTGTGTGCAGTTATGGAATCTTTGGCAATTAGTCAACCATCACAGTTAATTCCATTCACAAGAACATAAAACCAGTGTAGGTGCATTATTCCAGGTTCATATTTCAAAAGAATGAATGCTGTTCCTCATGCTTCAATATTCAAAACACTAATAAATACAGTCACAATAAAACAAAATACATTTTCAATTACTTAATACAAAAAAATATAAGCACATCCTCTGAGTTAATTTCAGCAAGAATCATCCCTTTGCATTTTCCCAATATTTTTGCAATTATTTTACATTTTTTCCTCATGTAAAATTTTTTTCTCCCCACCACATACAAGTTAATCATAAACAACTTGATTTACTCAATAAACAGAGAAACTGTATCTCTATCCATTTTCTTATATGGGCCCTATTATTGAAGTCTAAAATATTCTTCCATTCTGTACTCAAAAGTACATAGAGGCATATGACATTAACAAAAAATGTTCAGTGCAACATAATATGTAATTTCAAAATTAGGGGCTATTTTTGCTCCTCAAACATCTAGATAGAAGTATTGGGAATACCTTTTCCTATGAAAGTTTAATAGCAATGCTTTGGAAAATGACATTTATGGTACAAGAAATCTGATTGGACAAAAGGAATTCAACACTCATGTCCAGTCTATCTATCTTCATTATCCTGCTGAAAGAACAGAATTCAAAGGGAGTTGTGCCTGTGTCAAACTCCAGGATGGGGCATTAAATGAAATAGAATATTTAATATTATTAATTATTATTATTCTAAAACATAAAAAAATACATTATTATGCATTTTTTCCCTATTAGATAAGAAGTTTATTAAAAAAGCCCACACACTAGTCCCAAAAAGAGGATGGGGGAATTGCATACATTCACTAATGCTGGTTTGATGGTTCATACTGGACTGGGGCTCAGTCCTTCAAGCTTTGGAAAAATTCCTGGAGGTGCAGAGCACACTTAATTCTCATTGAAAACCAATGGCAGTTGAAGATGCTTAGTATGTTGCAGGATCAGGCCTTTGGAAGGCAAAAATTCACCCACCTTCCCTGGATTAAAAGATACTTTCATTGTATTTGGTTGGAAACCTATATCATGTAAGTGTTTGTTTATTTTACCTCTACCAGTAGTATTCAGTTGGAAAATGCTGTTAAAATGGCTATATCTAACCGGATTGCAAGAACAAGATATTGTATTGGCATGTAATATCTCAGGTTTCATAATTTAGTCAACCTACACATTACCAATACAAATGAAGGGCTGCACATGCCTGTCTTTGATAGACTTTTTTGAATATCACTGATTCATGAATATAAATAGTTATGGGAAAATAAAATTTATAAAACCAGACCTGGGAATAAAAATCTCCTGGAGAACAACAACTCTGAAAGAATCTAGTGTCACATTCCTTAGAATGTCAGATTAAACTAACATGTGCCAGTCAATATTGGTACACTGTGACCCTTGATGCCTCCTAAGCAAAACTATTAAGTCCAACATTTTCTCCTGTAAGCACTTATCTGTAAGGATGGCTAACATGTCCTCTGAAGCAGATATTGAAACTGATTGGACAATAGGTAGATACCAGACAGGGGCCTGGGGGCCGACCTCTAGAAATAGGGGGAGAAAATCTTAATCTGCAACACAATGCAGCTCTCTTGAAACCCTATCATTTTCACTTCCCATGTGTCTGCTGCCTGACTGTGAATGGATTTGAAAAGGAATGGTTAGTGCTGAAAATTGGATCAGAGCTAACATTCTCTCATTTTTATCAGCAGCTGCCAAAGGTCATCTGACATAATAGCTGATGAATTCAAGCCCAGTGGATTTCATTTGCAATTTTCAATTTACTGAGGCCTCCAAACCCCACAGTGATAAAAGCTTCCCCTATCGTGGCCTGTCACAAACATCAAGAAACTGCACAAACCCACAAGAAAGAAATAGGAGAAAGCTGTGCATCATCACAGTTACAGATAAGGAGAACAGGAAGAAACAGTATCATGTAGAAAGGTGTAGAGCGGCATGTGAGGTTGAGTCTCTAAATGCCAATTGTAATGAAAAGACTATGAACAGCAATCAAATAACTTCTACAGAATAACATCATGCTTTCCCCCCCCCAACTCCTCATTTGAAAACTGCCTTCTAATCTCTTGCTTGACATCCTGAAGATAAAAGTGAAAATGAAAAAAAACCCTGCTTATTTAGACATGGAAAGTATTGTGGAGTTGATATATTTACTGTAGTTTTGATTTACAAATGCATGCAATTAAGAGTCCCATTATCAGAGAAATGGGATGTCAGCACCAACTAAAAAATGCATTTGTTTGCTGACCAGAGAGATTGTAGATCTTTACTCCTGATCTACAGGGAGTGCAAATGAACTTCAATATAGGAGGCTATAGAGACAGCATGCCTAACATTTCTCTTGCATACTTGAATTATTCTGGTGAAGCTAACTATTTTTGCCCAAAGCCTTTGCAAGATAAACCCTGTGAAGAATTTGCATGGTATCAGACATAAACAAGACCAGACTTTTCAGAAGGGAAATAATAAAACAAAAACAAAAAACCACAAAAAAAAAAAAAAGAAACCCTGTGACTCAAGAAAATGATGCCTTTTAAAAGGCCAAGCAGTTCATCAGCATCTTATCCTACACCTGCCAATAATGAAACTATGAAAGAGAGGAGTCAGAAAAACAGCCACAATTTCAGATGCGAGTGCTGAAGAAATTAATTTCAGACATTAGCATCTGGATCCCAAAGATGCTTAGTTTATCCAGTGAGAGCGCGATGTGTGAGGTTACCATCTGTCCTGTTTGTGACCATAATTTCCAGCTCGTAGACACATCCTCTGGTACTATAGAATGAACTCAAGTATCTCCTCCCAGTAACACTGACAAGAACCTCCAGAACAAAACCAGATAGCCCCTCTCATTCAGTATCATCAGGGTGGTTCTTGGGCTTTAAAATCAAGGATAACAACCATTCCTGAATGATAGTTTCAGTAATGAAGGGCACTGGATAGAGTGAAAAAAATAACATTCACAAAAATCACTGAGTACAGAAAAGGTAGTTACAGTGAATACTGAGACTCACCTCCTATTCTTGAAATGATTCAATTAGTGTATTGCTCTTTAAAAAAGTTATGGCAAGAAAAACAAGGGTTATTTCTTATTGTAGCGTTCTCTGTTGCTTACCAGTAGACAAATCAGTGGTTTTTCTAAATTGTGGCAGGTACTTGACAACACTACCTTACAGTGTTTCTTCACTTCTCTGTGTCTGTTAACAGTAGATTTTTGACTACTGCAGGAGTTTGGTTTTATGGTAGAAAAACACTGAAAGGGAGAGAATACTGTGGCAGGCAAGTCAGTTGTATCCTTAGATGGCATTTAAAAAGAGAAAATAGATACTTGTTGCCTGGATAATCTCCCCATATTCCTGGGGGATTTTGTTGAATCAGTACCAGCCGTCTGTTAGGGTAGCACTGTACTAATCCATCCTATAGGATGCCAGGAAAAGTCAACTCTTCTGCTTATAGGATCAAATGGAAGAGATTTTCAAAATATTACACTGTTTACAGAGAAAGTAAATGAGAGGTGGCTCCAACCTACAATGTTTAGAACCAGAGCTAAACTAACCTGAAGCTCAGATCCAAGGTTGTGGTTCAGTCCTATCTCTGGTAGAAACTATTGGATTTACATGTAGGAGCTTCTTTTTGCAAGTTATTTAGCCAGTTGTAAGCATAGATCCAATATGCACATTATTTAGCTCAAGATTCATATGTTATCTGCAGAGCCATAATGTTACCTCTTAGCCATCCTGTGTTCATCTCAAATAGCTCTAAGATATATCTACTCTTAAATCTTCACCCCAGGTTTACACAGTGTCATGAGCTACTGCTAGTTTTGGATCTACTATGAATATTTATTATTACTATTATTTCTTTTACAGTACCTAAAAGTATGGTAGGCCCTTTACTGAACATATAGTACACGTGACCCCAGACCCAAGGAGCTTACAGAGTAAATAAAGTTATGCTATTACAAACAGACACAAGGAAAATAAAGGGAGAAGGGATGGTGAAATGAGGACAACAGTGACTAACAGATAGCATGGTTGCCTGGAGATGAATGGGTTTTTACATGGTGAGGGTTGTTTTGTTTGTTATTTTTTAAAAAAATGTAGCTATCTGAGGGTTTCATACTGACACCCATCACTTCAGTATCTGAGCACCCTCTATGTAAAATCAATAACAATTGCAAAAACTCTAGTTCATTTTGTAGAGTTTCCATAGTTCTTGTTTTTTGTAGTTGTGGTGTATTTTTAGCTAATGTTCTAGTTATATTGAGAACACGTAAGGGTTTTAAGTTTGGTTTTTCGTTTGGGTGGGAAATCGGTGTTGAAGGAGGGAAGGGGATGGTGGAAATGAGGAAGAAACAGTGAGTTTCCTTTTGCAAATGATCATGGAGATTCCTCTGCAACCGTCAGCTTGTGTGGCTGTCCAAACCTTGATGTTAGTGTGTAACAACCATCAGTCTCTTAGGCCAGATCATATGCTCATGCAGAAAAAGTTGTAAGACGGAAGGGTTACTTGTGAGTTCACAAGTAATGGTGAAGTTGGGGATAACAGGGGGTAAAATGCATGGCCTTTAAACTACCCAGGGAAATCCTAAAGATCGTGGAGCATCCCTGTCACATTGGGGCACGCCCAATACACAATTCTTTGTTGCCACTCTGGGAATACAGCTCCATCTCGTCTATGATCTTGAGGATAAAATTTTGGCCTGGGAATCCAAGATACACCCCCGCCTCCTTACCCATCACATCTTAATGTGGCTCGGTCTCCATTCAAATGACTTTAGGGTTGGGGAGGGATTGGACATAGCTGGAAAAAGTATGTAGCTACAGTTGGTTCAGAGGCTATATGAATTAATACATATGATAGCTACAATTTTGTTCTTGTAACTTTCTCTACAAGGGCCATTGTGCAGGGAAAGGGCTTTTTATTTTATATTGATTTGTTATTTGTTTTCTTCTATGTACTCTCCAGTCAGATTATCCCAGATTTTCAGAAAAAAAAAAAGTTCCTAGGAGAAATATCCAGGTATCCCAATTTATAGCAGGAGACTGGCAATTATAACCCTACTAGGGAGAAGCATAATATGCTTTCACGCTGCAAATGCCTTTTCTTTATGGGATTTGTCTTACCTGGTGCCAGAAGAGATATTAATAGCGGTGCCAACATCTTTATTAGGTTCCATGGTGCCAGCAGGAAAAGAGGATTTTGTGATACAACCACCCCCTAGAATTGCTGACTCAAGGTGGCCTATATTAAGCTAAACTCATCTTGTTCTCTTCTGGGTGCAAGAATGAAATGCTTCCTGATATCTGTTTAGTTAGTATCCCTCTTTTCCAATATTTTGAGAGGTAGTACAGTCTAAGCACATGAGATTCAGTAACTCCTGGGTTATAATCTTGGCTCTGTCATTGGCAACATGCATGGTCTTGGTGAAGTCACTTAACTTCTATGTTTCAATTTTCCCTTCAGCAAAATGTAAATGACAAAACATCTATAAAGCTATTGTTAGAGTTCATGTTTGAATAGTGTTTTGAAGATATTAAGCAGTAAGTGCCACGAATCCTCAGCATTCATTCATCAGTAATTTGTATTGATCTTATCAAAACTGTGTCCTGGTTCCTCCCTCCTCCTGGAATCATACACACCTCATGTTCCAATAAAGCTTTACCTTTCCTTTGAGAGGAGGGCATAGCTAGAAGGAAGAGGGTAATTCCTATAGAAAAGAGACTATGAAAATATAGAAAACTCTTCCACACAATGATAGAGAGATAAGACAGTGAGAAAGAAGACAAAGAAAATAATACTTTATTCAATATCTCCAAGGTCTCACTGATCATTTTTGGCAAGCCTCCTATTTCAAAGGAAAAGATCCAGAAACATTTGATATTGCAAAGTCAGATGTGACTTCCATGGTACAGTTTTCAAAAAAGTAACCTATTACTGAAAAAATGCTTTTAAATTACTAGAAGCCTCAATATGTTCTACATCAAGGCTAAAAATCCAAACACATGAAATGAAAACTGATAAATTAAAATCTACTTTTCATATTTAGCCACTGTGTTATGTCCATGAGCTACAGCTGAGCTGATTAGAACATTTACTGACATTAAAACAATGTAGATTAATACATAGCTGGAGTGTTATTAGTCTAGCATAACTGAACACATTACTCGACAATATAACCTCAGTCTATTTATAGTAATTCTATTTGTATTAAAAAGATCATGTTTAAAATTATATGATTTAATACACTCTTACATCAATCTTTTCATTTTAACTCGCAAGTTATTATTCCAAAGCATTTCCCATCCATTCTAAATAAATCTGTAGGAAGTTTGGGGCTATAATTTGCTTAAACTCTGCTTATCTTTAAATGCATGTTAAATTTTATTTATGAATAGTAATCTCTAATATTACACAGCCTGTGGTGTCATTTTTCTGCAACCATCTTCATCTGAAGATCTTTACAACAAACAGTATTGGCTTCGCATATGTTTGGAGAAAAGCATCAGTTTTGTCCACATTATTAAATACACAGAAACATAATAAAAGGGTCCAATGCAGAAAGATGCTGAGTGCCTTCAGTTCCCAATAAAGACACTCAGCACCTTCTAGGATCAGGCCCTGAGGCACTTACAAACATGCTGTAGGATACCTCAGGGACCTTCCAAGATTAAAAATGGAAAGAAAAGAGTTTTCTTCTACCCCTAGCTTGCCTGATTCAGTTATAAGTGTCTGATTCTGCATAGTGTTGAGCACCATCCTGGGAGGCACTGACTACCCTAAGATCAAAGGCAGCTGAGTGTGCTCAACACCATCCAGAACTGGGCCCTAAGACAGCAGCAAAGATAGGGTTACCATATTTGAACATTCAAAAAAGAGGACACTCGATGGGGGAAAGGGGCGGGGATTTGCTCACGCCCCCTACCCTGGCCCTGCCCCAACTCCACCCCTTCCCTGCCCCCATTCCAACCCCTTCCTCAAATCCCCGCCCTGGCCCCACCTCCTCCCCTGAGCAAGCGCTGAGAGCTAGGGGGAAAAAGCGGGCACTCTCTCGAGTGATCAACTTCTTGAATGATCAACATTCACTCTCTTTCTTGAATGATCAACTCTTCTTTGGGGAAAAATAATAATGGCAAAATCCTGGATGTTTTTAGATATTTAAAAATTCCTCCCGGATGGTGTTTTAAGAACCAAAAAGCCGGACATGTCCGGGAAAATACGGACGTATGGTAACCCTAAGCAAAGATGTATGTAAGTGAGAGTAGGCAGTGACCAACTGTCAGTCTAAACAATAAGACTCTGAGATAGAGTTACACTGATTATGCATGGTAAAGAAAAGTCTCCATAATCAGTGAACATTTACTACAATAACACAGCGATCAGCCTTAAGTATTACTGTGTATCATCTGGGGGTGTTATAGTAGACAGGACTCTGTCCTTTCAAGCCAGGGCTCCTGTTTCAACCCCGATTTCTAAAACTCCACTGGAAAAATGTGTTTAGTCGCGTCAACTTAATCCTTAGATGATAGTATAATCTAAAATGTACATAAAATAATCTGCTATAATTCACAGATTCATTTCCGAAGGGGCCCAGGATAATGAAAACAATCAGTTACCCCTCACGCTCAGAAAACAGGATGACAACATGATAAACCTTGCACTACAGCAGCCCTTACTATATTTTGATCACTTACATTTCAATATGAATTTACTCACAAAATGTTAAGAATGAACATATAGTTTGTACCACATCTTCATTCCTGGAGAGAAATGTAACTGTAGCTGCTTCCATTATCAACACTTCATATGGATCATTTAATGACAGCAATGTTACATATGTACAAATAATGTGTGTGTATCAGTCATGTGATTAACTAGATAGGATTGTTAAATAGCGTCATTTAGGGAATAATTTTGATCAAGAAGTAATCCAAATCTGTTTCTTCATATCCAAGGAAAATATTAATTTGACCATTGAGATTAAATTTAAAATATAAATATATTATAAAGCTTATTTTCTGGGCATGGAGGGGGTTCTCTATTTGTGCTTTATAACACTTTGGAGTTGTTTTATCTATGGTGAGCCTCTACTAAGCATAAACCAAAATATTCCACAAGGGTATTACCAAATACTTTGTAGAATAGTTGAATATATTAAATATCTATACGTCTGTTGCTATAAAAGATAGTTTAGCATCATAATTAGAAGAGGTTATATTGCATTATAACCAGAACTACAATTGACACATTGTAATGCACTGAAAAATAAATCTGGGACTTTCATTCTACTTTGCTGTCTGCATTTCACCATGTCAGAGTTTACTAAATGTGGATTACAAATTTTATTAAACCACAAATACGTCAATAGCTAAAGCCATCTTTGAAAAGTGCAGAGCTCCCTTTTTAAATTTATTTTTTGGCTAATTTTTTAAAAATGGCATGAGAAAAAATAAAATAATAGAAAAGCAACTCAAAATGCAGAGCCCATTCCTAAGAAAGTCTGAAGGCCAGATCTCAGTCACATTGGCCTAACTTCACCATATGAATAATACCAGCATAAATCCAGTGGAGTTACTTGTATTTATGTCATCATAAAAATAATACCACGACCTCTCTCTTTCATAACGTTTTTCATCTGAGCATTTTGGAAAGGATGTAAGTATCCTTATCCCCATTTTACAGATAAGGAAACAGACAGAGGGAGAAGTCAAGGCTGGAAAAGAATCTATGTGTCCTGAGTCCCAACCCAGTACTCTGTTCATTAGGCAACACTGCCTCCTTTTAAATGAGATCAGAATCTTGGCCATAAAATTTTTGTAATAATAAACTCAAACCTGCAGTGCTTATACAAGTAAAACTGCCCTCAATTTCAGAAGAAGTTTTGCTGAAATATGAACTGCTTGATCATGAGTCTGTCTTAAATCCGTAACCCGTGTACTCTTAGTTTAAAAATCCTGGTCACCATCCGCAGAAAAATGAAATAATGAGAGAACTCCGTATACTTAGAAAACAATATACACTAAAATGTTACCTACCTGAAACCACTTCAAAATCTCTTGCTTCTCCTCCTCACTGCCAAGTACAGCATGAGTTTCCTCAGATCACCCCCTAAGAAAATAGCAGTCTCCATCCTCTAATACATTGTATAGGGTTATAACCTCATTGGGAACAGTGCACATGCCTCGGAGGGAATGATCAGGCCCCTGCAGTTTTCCTTTTACCTGTCCTTGTGTGTCCAAGTACCACAATTCATAGGATGAAGTAATTTGGGAGGGGTTGGTTTTGTTTCTTCAGAGAGACCTGCAAGTTGCAATTAGAGAATAAAGGATGTGGTTTTAATTGTAAAGGATGATCTCTCTCTCTAGATATAGATATACCACCCTTTACAATTAAAACCATATCCTTCATTTGCTAGATATAGATATGGATATATAGGACCCACACATTCAACCTGACTTTTAGGAGCCAAAATGAATTCTTTCGTTCTTACGCATCACCACCAGTTATAATGCTTCTACTGCAAACTAAACTACATCTGGCCAACTCTACTGAAGGCTGGACCACTGCAACATTTGCACAGTCATTTTTCAGAGCAGAACTGTATTACCTCTCATTTTCCTTCCTTTGGTGGGTTCAAATCAGATGTTTAAGGTTGCTTCAAAGTATCCTGAATGTTTAATTTCCATCTGTAATTTTCATTTCCACAGTAATGATAAAAAATTAAGCAAATCTCACTGGAAGTGTTTCAGACACTTACGTTCTAACTTTGCCTGTGAGATTTTAATGGCTCCTTTGAAGCCAATAAAACCCAATGAAGAAGTGTATGAGAACGTACAGTACCTGCTAATATGTACTTAAGCCTCCTTTAATTTGCATATTATCAAACACAATAGATCATAATGCTACGCTCATGAAAATATGCACTTAGGGACACTTAATATGTATACTATTGACACAAAACACTAGTAACAGCTCTATATATAGTCCCCAAGAGTGCAAACTGCAGGGAATCCCTAACATAAGGATTACTGATCCATGGTTACGGTTGTGCTTAGGTCACTGTGGGTCTATGCATGCATTCAAATGCCACATGCTGAAAAGGCTTTGCAATTCTATTTACTTTTTAAATAAAGTTACTGTGCACATGGCTAATAGTTCTGTACTCTTCTCCTCAATATATTTGGAATATTTTGTAAAAAAACTATATACAACCCTTACGATTAACATAAGGCAACATGATAACATTAAGATATATATTTAAGAAAAGGCACTGTACTGCATGTTTGGCAGGTATAAATACATCCTTTGTGTTTATCTATCTTGAAAGAGCTCACACAAAGCACATGTGACTGTGTCAACACATATTGAATTTATCATGGAAGACTGACAGTATCATCACAATCATGATATTTAAAAATCACAGGCTGCTTTCAGTCCTAAAGAATAGAGTGACTGATTGCCATTGACTAACAGGTTTATATCATTATGAGGTTGAGTCAGCTATCACTAGGAGTTCTTTATAGTTTCTAAGACATATGGGCTAAAATCCTGGCCCTGCTCAAATCAGTGGCAAAACTCCCATTGGCTTCATTGGGAGTGATGAAATATGAACATGTCACATAATATGCACAGAGGACTTTCTACACAAGCTGTATATGTTATAAATGCTCAGATCTGATGGTAATGAAAGGCAGACAGACAGAAAGAATGAGAGTAAGACTGGGCATTGTTGTGGGTTTTCTTTATACAGATCCGGTGCCTTAGAGGCCTTATAAAGATCCTGAGCCTTATGGGACACACCCCCAGCTGGTGTAAACTGGCATAGATTAATTGAAATAAAATAATTAACAATACCTGAGGATCTTGCTCTGTATCTCTCAAATCTGCCGAGATAAAAAAAAAAATCATAGTTCTGTTCTTGTACAAAATCAGATATAGATTTAGTTAATGGATCAGCTTGTCCTATGGAATACTGACCCCAGAACTTTGTGACAATCTTTTTGCTAAACTCACCATCTAGAAGAATTTTTGCACCTAATCTCCTTTAACTGAATGTATCCTGCAGCATTTTTTTTTATTCACTGAAGAGCCATCTAATTTTGCTTGGGTTCATTCTTCTCAGTTTGCTACCCAGGATGACCATTGCCCATGAAAACTGTTTCTGAATTTTTGATTTGCTTATCTAATTGGTAGCTCCACTTAACTCTCCACCCATTTTTGCATGGTACCCTTCGAAGCAACGTACATCACATGAAACTGCATGTTCAGACTTGTGCCCTTTTTGAACACGGATTCCGCATCTAAGTCCTTGGTTTCAAAGAGTGGAGATCTATTACGGTAGGCATCTCTTTTGGAAAAAAATGTTATTTACCCTATAATTCCTTTTCTCTGACAGTATACAGTTGTAATAGCCCATGGCTCACCTTCCTCTTCCCTTTGAGTATTGAGTTAGCTCTTTTAATAGTTACATCTGTTCAGTTACAAACGAACTCAACACCATTGGATTGATTCATTTTAACAACATTTTCTGGATGGTTCTAAGTTCTTTAGCTTGCTTGTCAGCATCTGGTCTTTCTTGTCCTGAGGAGAGAACTCTGTGAAATTTTGAGCCTCCATTTCAGTGGACAGCTCTACAGTTTACTCACTTCATGGAGAATTTAGCCTATTTTGGTTTAACTTTCCCTCACTCTCATTTCCTCATAATGATATACTACATCTCATGTTTATCTTTGATCAGATTTATTCAACAGATAGTAACAGCTTTTGTTTTTAAAAAGTGACCAGAGAATTGCTTTGCCATCAAGTGTATAGTTAAGATGCCTCATACAGCTCTGTTTTTCTGTATTTCTCTCATTCTCTGCCAACTGGTACCTCAGTCTTATTGGTATCCAATAATAAGCCCGATTACAGCTAGCCCTAGGAGACATGACAGAAAGAGAGTCCTCATCTTGCATTAATTGCTCGTATTGAAACTATGCCACATCTCTCGAAGCTAGATGTTGCTTAGTATCCCTTTGATATGATAATGACATGCTTCTTAGCAGATGAATATGCAAATTAAAAGCAGTAATTTGGTGGCATGCACCTGCTGACACTGCACTACTATGCTTATGTGCTCCTCTGTAACACTGCAGCTACACAAAAGCATCACAGAGGTAAAATTAAATTCTAATGTCGTATATATTAAACAGATGCTTCCACTTTTCTTTGTATATCTACTTTTTTTTTTTTTAAAACAGAATTTGCTATTGGAATCTCAGTTCTCCCTTCATGCAATTAGTGGACATTTATGTGTCCTACACAGCAATGTACTTAGAGACATTTAAGGGCTCTGTTTTTAAAGAAATGGCTTACATGCACTACACTCTCAAAGAGGAATTTTTTCCCTTGGTAATAGAGCGGCAGAGGATTTTAATCTTGATGCACAAAGACTTTCATTCATAAAAGGAATATGTACGGCTGCCTGTAATAGGAAATTGCTGCAGTAAAGATACTACAGCAATATTTAGTTATCCCAAACTTCCCTCACTGACTACAAAAGTGTTCAAATAATAGGTTTTTATGAATAATTAAAGAATGTGTGTTAACCACACAGAGCCAATTTCTGCCCTGAGATATCCACATGTAGCTCATTTACACACGATTAAGGTGTTGAATGAGAAGGTGGAATTTGTCCTAAATTGTCAAGTTTCTCAGAATCACCACTGTGGTGAAGGTACCTAACTGTTCAGTCCTGCAAAGTGCTGAATAAAAATGCTGGACTCCCTCAATTCTCAATGGCTTCACTGGGAGTTGAAAGCACTCAGCACCTCATAGAAACATTCAACAACTCGTAGGAGAGATCCCTAGGAGGATGAAGTAGCAATCGAATTAAAGTTGAGATACAGCCAACTAAAGTGCTATCAATGCCTGTAAGGTCTTCCTAGAAACAAATAAGCAATTGAAAAAAACTGCACTGCTTTACTTTTGATTCCTAGGTCTGTTAAAGTAAAGAACTGGTACATGGTAACCCCAATTCTACTTCTTATATATGGATTTCATTTAGGAAGTATCACATAGTTCGTATTCAAACCAAAAATCAAACCACATATAACTGGTTCCATAAACAAGTTACTTAGGTTTCAGGTAATGAACCACTGTTGGCCCATAAGGGTGCCTTTATCAAATATAATTCACAACCATCTAAATTCCTCTCCAACTCCCTTTATCTGGTATAAACTTTAATTCTGTATCCATTTGTTGACAATGAGGGCAGAAAATGACAGCCCGTCCTCTAGGGTTGCCATTATTCTGTGCTTTATGTTGGCCGGTCAGACGTACTGAGGAACAGCAGTCAATATTGCCTCCCTTCTCTAAGGGAACTAGTTGAGTCAGAGAGCTGCCGTTTTTCCACCTCTGCCTGCTTACACAGCACGCAACATTGTTGTCAAAAGATAGGTTGTCTTCATAGCTAAGGAGTAAGTTGCTGATGAAGACTAAATCATCAATACTTTATTTCCTTCTTCCATGTCCAACCTTTATTCCTTTCCATCTGACCACACGCTTAATTTCTATTTGCCTATTGTCTATTAAAAATAATTAAAGGGTCTTTTTTAATTAACCTCAGTCTCTGTGAATATTTACTCCATTTTAAGCAATCCTTAGTGCATACATACAAGATGATCTTCATTTTATTTTATTTCTTCAAATTAAAAATGGCTCAAAGGAAGATTGTAAATATGCAGGATTCCAAAAGCTTTGAGCAAACGCTACTTAAAATAACTAAAAGATGTTTATAAGGATTAGGGAATTTTTTTATAGTAACATTAATGAAAGTGAAAAAACAGAGCTGGTCAGAGGCAAAAATAGACAGAAGTCTCCCATCGTTGAACCTCCACTCTGTGCCACCAAAATGTTGCCATACAAAGTATTGGGCCTTTAAATGTCAGGAAATTTACAGAAGTTAATCTAATTAAAAATGGTTTCAGAGTAACAGCCGTGTTAGTCTGTATTCGCAAAAAGAAAAGGAGTACTTGTGGCACCTTAGAGACTAACCAATTTATTTGAGCATGAGCTTTCGTGGGCTACAGCTCACTTCATCAGATGCATACCGTGGAAACTGCAGCAGACTTTATATATACACAGAGAATATGAAACAATACCTCCTCCCACCCCACTGTCCTGCTGGTAATAGCTTATCTAAAGGAATCATCAGGTTAGGCCATTTCCAGCACAAATCCAGGTTTTCTCACCCTCCACCCCCCCCACACAAATTCACTCTCCTGCTGGTGATAGTCCATCCAAAGTGACAACTCTTTACACAATGTGCATGATAATCAAGTTAGGCCATTTCCTGCACAAATCCAGGTTCTCTCACTCCCTCACCCCCCTCCAAAAACCCACCCCCATACACACACAAACTCACTCTCCTGCTGGTAATAGCTCATCCAAACTGACCACTCTCCAAGTTTAAATCCAAGTTAAACCAGAACATCTGGGGGGGGGGGGGGTAGGAAAAAACAAGAGGAAATAGGCTACCTTGCATAATGACTTAGCCACTCCCAGTCTCTATTTAAGCCTAAATTAATAGTATCCACAAGAATTATAACATTCATAAACCAGTCGGAGAACACTTCAATCTCTCTGGTCACGCAATCACAGACATGAAGGTCGCTATCTTAAAACAAAAAAACTTCAAATCCAGACTCCAGCGAGAAACTGCTGAATTGGAATTCATTTGCAAATTGGATACTATTAATTTAGGCTTAAATAGAGACTGGGAGTGGCTAAGTCATTATGCAAGGTAGCCTATTTCCTCTTGTTTTTTCCTACCCCCCCCCCCAGACGTTCTGGTTTAACTTGGATTTAAACTTGGAGAGTGGTCAGTTTGGATGAGCTATTACCAGTAGGAGAGTGAGTTTGTGTGTGTATGGGGGTGGGTTTTTGGAGGGGGGTGAGGGAGTGAGAGAACCTGGATTTGTGCAGGAAATGGCCTAACTTGATTATCATGCACATTGTGTAAAGAGTTGTCACTTTGGATGGGCTATCACCAGCAGGAGAGTGAATTTGTGTCGGGGGGTGGAGGGTGAGAAAACCTGGATTTGTGCTGGAAATGGCCTAACCTGATGATTCCTTTAGATAAGCTATTACCAGCAGGACAGTGGGGTGGGAGGAGGTATTGTTTCATATTCTCTGTGTATATATAAAGTCTGCTGCAGTTTCCACGGTATGCATCTGATGAAGTGAGCTGTAGCCCACGAAAGCTCATGCTCAAATAAATTGGTTAGTCTCTAAGGTGCCACAAGTACTCCTTTTCTTTTTGCTAATTAAAAATAGGTTTGATACTGTGAGAAAGAGCAGACTAAGACAATCTCACTGACATTAATACTATTCTTAATGAAATGAAATGCAAGGACACAGGAATTCATGTTAAATACTGTAAAAAAAGAAGCATGTACTTAAGGGAAAGAGCAATTGTTAATTTCCTAAGCTATCTTGGTGGATTTTCTTTCATTGAAATGAGGCCAAATTTGTACCTGGACTGATTTGTACCCTGTGGAGCCATGTTGAAATCAATGGGGTTGTACAAGTGCATATAATTCTAAATGCTAAAGTGGCCGAGAAAAAATAACGTATGAAGTATATTACAGTACAGTATCATAAATAGCAACAAAAAGCTCAACAAGCATATATGGCTTCTAGAGCTAGTAGGACAGGTATTTGTTTAAATTGGTAACTCAAAGGAAGGAACGCTTCTGTATGGAGTTTCTTGGCTTCTGTCTGTTCCCAAGATGTCCTGTCTAAGAGTCACAGCATGTCTTTACCTTCTCAGACCCATTTTTCTGAGTTTCCCAAATTCAAAAATAATATATGATCAACTCCAAATAATATGAACTACATATTGTAGGTAGTTTTGGTACGTCTAGAAGGACCAAAAATATTATTTAAATTACCAGCAAAACTTTCCTTAAACAAGCCTTGCTACTATGACTATGTATAATGCAAATTGGGATGAACACTTGGAACATATAGACAAGGCAATTCCTTTAATATTTAAAGTTATTTTAACTCAGTCCCAGTAAATATAAGTAAGAACACAATGAGAAAAGATACATGGATTAAGTGTTTGGCATCCAGAAATCCACAAAATACAAATATTACATTCTTTCTTCACATTATTATATAAATGAGAAATGTTTGTGTTATGTGTGTGTACAATGCCTAGTACACAATAGGGTCTTAATCATCTCCTGTTGGGATCCTTAGGTGTAACTGCAATAGAAATAATAAAATGATAATACTGGAAAACACCTATTAAGTCATTAAGTCTTTGCTCCTGTAAATGCCAGATTGTTCCACAATGCTTCTCAATTTTGCATCATCTGCAAACTGAATATTGTTTAAAGTGGGCATTATTCTCTAAATAATCCAGTACACACCTCTCCCTGTTTGCTAGAGTGATATTTATTAATTCTCTTTTAATGGTCATCAACCAATTTTCAATCTATATGACAGTGCTCAGAACCCAGCCAATCTGAATGAATTTTGAAACTAAAATTTCATGAGACCCTGTGGTCCATCTATTTTGCAAATTCATCTCCATCTTTTCTGAGATTTCAATTCAACTAATGTATTTAGCAAAGATGACCGAAAATATGACCAGGACTACACAAACCTTAGAATATCTTCAGAGCTCCTATTACATACATGGAAGGCAAAAAGCCAAACAAACAAACAAAAAATCCCCTGACATAAATATAGTCAAAGCAAATTAGTTTAAGAATATAAATGGAAAAGATCATGTAAAGTTTTTTGCAGTGTTCACTTAGAGTGTGATTCTCATTTCTTGGGGCCTTTTACACTTGCTTTGAGGCTCCTTGCTCTATTCTATATAGGTTCTTATACCACACTCATTACCATGGTTTCTCAGCACCCTTTACCTGCCAGAGTGGTGTAAAGAACCTTCATGTAAATGAGAATCAGGCTTCCAGTATTTGAGTAGCTGGAGACATTTGTGATTACATTTCTAACAATATTAGTTGTCTCCCTGATCTGTTCTGGTCTAGAGGATAGTATTGCATTCTTCTTCTATTATGTCTGACCTCCCAACTACCATATTTGTTCTGTTATAAACCAGAATCTGCATCCATTAATATATTTATAATGCTATTTATAAAACATGCATCATTTCCTAAACAGCAAGGGACATTTAAATGAACAAAAACACAAAAACAAAATTTATTATCCTGCCAAGAAACGGCTGCAATAAACACATTCTGTGAATTTACAACTAACCTTGTGCCATAACAGAAACACAGACACGAGGGTAACATCTTCAGACCTAATGCTTAGCAAACTAAATGCAAAACATCCACCATTTAATGGTGCATTGAAGGTTAAACTCTGACTTCTTTGGAATCCTGGGAGAAGCGATTTCCAAAATCACGGGCTCTTCTACTGAGAACACCATGTCAGCATCATCATAGACTATTAGCAAACCAACTCAGCTGATCTCAACTTCCATAACACGAGGAGAGAAGCTGTCTTAGAGGCTATGTCTACACTACCGCGGGATCGATGCTGCTGTAATCAATGCACCGGGGGTTAATTTAGAGAGTCTAAATCGACAGCAGAGCACTCTCTGGTTGACTCCGGGACTCCACCGGGAACGAGAGGAGTAAGATTAGTTGACAGAAAAGCATCTCCCGTCGACCCAGCATGGTCGAGACACTGGAATAAGTTGACCTAAGCTACATCAACTCCAGCTACATTATTCACGTAGCTGGAGTAGCGTAACTTAGGTCAACTTACCGTGGTAGTGTAGACATAGCCTAAGAGACCTAAGACCTGAAACAAGTAGAACTTTAAAGATCACAATCAAGTCCTTAAATTACACCAGAATGCAAAGGGAAATCCAGGGTCTAACCCAGCTCCCATTGAAGTCAATGGAAAGACCGCCTATCTCTCCCCCCACAACCCTGAATTGGCTTCAGTGGGAATTGAAGCCCAAATGCAGAGCTTGCAGAACTGGCATAACATATTTTCTAAGGTCATCAAGTGGCCCACAGCCTTGTGCACCAGCTGAAAATTCTGACTAGCCCCAAAGAAAATGCATCATGGTACAATAATACAATCACAGGTCAAAAAGGCACTCATGGCTCTGGCAAGAGCCACATCCTAGCAAAATAACTGCAACCGTCACACCAAACATAGATGATAAAAAAAAAGAACTTGAAAATCATCTAAAAGCCTAAGGATCACTGGCAAAAACTGAGATTTAAAAAAGTAATTGTGGATACATTCCTGCCATACACGATTTGGAAAATGTTTTCATAACATGCACTTTATAATTCTCTTCTACTGGCCAGTAGGGGCATAGGAAACCATCTCTTCTCTCTGCAGACAATGCTACCAATGAAATCTGCTCAGGCTCCTTTAGCATGGTGATAGAATTCAGTATTATACAAAAGTAATTTCAAAACATTTACATGCATACACTAGAAACAGCTTATATTATTCCAGAAATCAATCTTCAGAGCTATTGAGAGACTAAAATTCTTGCAATCTAATGCACAATTTGGCTTCCACCCCTTATGTTGGTAGATCGTTTTTGCAAAAAAATTAAAACAATGAGTCTGTTTGATTCCCATTATTTATCATGAATTTGAGCAGAAAAAGAAAACAGATTGAAAGCAATGATGAATGTTATCACAAATCATCAACATTTTCTATAGATCCTCCTCTCTGAGCAGATTCATATTTCATCCCTAGAGTCTGCATTCTAGATTAGATAAAAGATTTATCTAGTACTTTACGTTAGTTTATAGTTTCACAATTTGTTCAGTACCCCTCAGAGTAATTACTCTAAATAAACATACCTCTTGTAGATGCTTTAATGTTAAGATCAATCTCTGAAGCCACCCTAAAAACCTTAGTCTTAAATAACTCACATTTGCTAACATTAATAATAATTATGTGAATTACAGTAGTGCCTGCAGGCCCCAGCCAGATCAGGGTCCTGTTGTGTTAGGAGCCATATAAACACAGGAGGACCTGCAGCGAATGCTGCAAGGCCCATCTATATACACAGGCTTTTAAGGGCCATGATGATAGCTGATATTTGTGGTAAGGGGGAAGTGGGGAGAATACTATTTGGATTTCACTTAATAAGTACCCAGAGATTTTCTGATGTTGTGGAATGGAACAGCTGTCTATTGATTTTTTGTGATTTTAGTTTAACGGGTGGTAAAGGTAAGCCAGGAAAGAGGTCGTTTTTCATCTGTAGTATAATCTGAAATGAATAAATAAATATAACGCTTTACAGAGATTTCATTTTGGGTTTCTAAATAGAATTAATTCTTTAATGTTGCAGGCATAAGGGTCCAAGCTGTATTGGAATAAAATATTAGTATAGTTCCTTAAAGTTAAAATCTCAAAACTCATGGGCATGCACTGTATACCATCAGATTTTTACCTCCAGTGTCTGAACGTGCAGAAAGGTCACACTTCGGATAGAAAAGCAAGCAAATCATTGGTACTTTCTGCTAGCTGACAGAGTAGCACTGACATGATCTCCAAAATCTGCAATGCTGCCCATTACATCCATGGATTCAGAAAGGGAAATAGTGGTAAACATACTCTTCACCGTTTCCTCCCCTCCAGAACAAAATCTAAATGGTTCACAAAAACATACATATCTTCCTACCTCTAGGAAAACTCTGCACTACATAAGCTTCCCTCATATGGACTTAGCTCATTTATAAGCTAAACAGAATAAATATTTCTATAACACAGAGTAACATTGCTTCTCAGTCCGATGAGGGAAACATTATTAAACATATATAAACTGAGAGCATGCTTGATAGTAAGCTATTAACAACTTTAATCAGACATAATTAACATTAGCAATGATTTTTGCTAATATAATTACATTATGCCTAAGGAATGGTTTTCAGTTATGCATTCCATTGCCTTTGGGTATAAGGTATCTAGCCTGCCCCACAAAGATTCTGGTTCAGAGAACACAGAAGGATTTACTACATTTACACATCTACAAACTGCTGAATACTTATGCCCTGGGCCTGATTTCCTCTAGCATACATTGGTGTGAATCAGGAGTAATGCCACTGAAGAAAGTGGAGTTTCAGTACTTTAAGACCTGTAAAAAGAAAAGGAGTACTTGTGGCACCTTAGAGACTAACAAATTTATTTGAGCATAAGCTTTCGTGAGCTACAGCTCACTTCATCGGATGCATTTTCTACTGAATGCATCTGATGAAGTGAGCTGTAGCTCACGAAAGCTTATACTCAAATAAATTTGTTAGTCTCTAAGGTGCCACAAGTACTCCTTTTCTTTTTGCGAATACAGACTAACACGGCTGCTACTCTGAAACCTGTCTTTAAGACTTGTGTAAATGAAGGGAGAATCAGCCCCCTCATGTTTTATTATAGTAATAAAATGAACTAGCAGGCTCTCACTGTCAGATAAAAAATACATGTGTTTTCGCCCAAACAGGTATAAATCATTGTGAGAGCAGATCCTTTGATTTAGAAAGTATAATAGCATTAGTAAGTAACCATACTGATAAAGAGTAAATTTATAACAGAAAAATCATCTTGCATTAATACCATTAAACATCAATTAATGTAAACAGCTTAGGGTCTCAGCACTGTCACTGGATAACTGAATGTACAATGACATACTGTTACTAATTCACTGACAGTAGAAAGCTGTACACAAATAATCCTACAGGCCATTTCTCACTGAAAAATCAGAGTAAAAGCTGTGTGACCACTCACTTGACAGCAGCATGTTTGTCCAACATTATGTCAGATTCTGTTATTCATCTGTTTTTTTTCCCCAACACCCTTTGCTCAAACTAATTGCTGGTGCTTCTACTGACATGTCATAGCCCTGTGATTCCTTGTCAGCTTTACTGACCTCTTTTTGGCTTGAGTTTCACATTGTTAAAGGGGAAAAATTAGACAAACACACTTCTCAGTTTAGCCCACCCACACATCTCTGAGCCGCCAACTCTTCAGTGTGTGGTTCACTACACATTAGTTTCACCTGACTGCTTTTTACCTGGTGCGTGACCTTCAGTTGAAAATTCCAACAGCATGCAACTTGTCTTTGGCAAATGAATTGTAAGTATGCCAGCTGCCAGATGTCTTCATTTTTAAAACACCTTCAAAACTGCTTTCTGGCACCGATCCACAAGCATAACAAGCTATGCTATAACTGCAATTTCCATGCTGTGTGCAAAAAAGGGGAGGAAACCCAAGATGTTTTGCCTTTACATCTCTAAGAATAGCACAAGGCAAAGAAAAAAACAACCAAAAACACAAACCACATTATTGATGTGCTGTGTATTTTGGGGAGAGTTTTTCCAGTACATAGAGCATGTCCAAAATTTACATAAATGTTCAGCCTAATTAAATCATTGTCAGAAGTAACAGATTTGAACAAAGGGGTTCCGTCTGTACCATGAAAACTAATGTCTGTGTCTGTATGTGTGGAATAACCAGCATATCTTGAATAAGGTTGAAAAAAAGCTGCTTGGCAAAAGCATTTGAAGGCAGGGATCTTAATCAGACTTGTGCAAAAGTTTTGTTACAAAACCTGGAATTATATGGAGTTCATCTGTTTTTAATTGTTTGTTGTTGCTTTAGTTTGGTTTTTGTTTTAGAATTTGAAATTCATCCCAGGATCATGGAAAGTTTCACTAAAGTTTGCAAACCTTTTCAACAAATCTGGACTGATTTGTAGTTTTACACTAAAATCATACAAGACTAATTTTCCAACAGATTTGACATGAAAGGTGGTAATTTCAGCTTCATTTTCCTTTCAGTTTATAGGGTCATAGGGATGTGAACCTCTGCAAAGTGAAGGAAAGTTCTATTCTTAATAGAGTCTCTGAGTAGGCTGCATATCTAAATTTATGTCAGCCAGATGCATTGCACTCATCTGGAATGCTGAAATACTGGTCCCAAGGACGAAGTATCAAGAAACCATAAGTACGGCTGTCTAGTTAACAGGACTTTGTCTTCACTAGGAAATCATCTCAACTGAAATCTAGCCATATTAAAAAGAGTTACAATCTCTCTGAGGAGATTTCAAATGAATGCGAAACCCATGACACTCAGCTGACTGGCCAAACATCTCTTGGTAAAATAGATGCAAGGAAAGAACCATGGTATATCTGCTTCTCTCCCCTAGATAAGTTAATTGTCTCAAGTTTAAGACATCTAAATCACAGTGATGAGTGTCCTATAAATGTGTGCAATAAAATAAATTAATCTCTAATTGGCTGTGAAATGTTGGGGTATATTTCAAGATGCTGTACAAAAATAGATTATATTGCATTAATCTTTAGCTCTCTTTAGTACTAGGATTGTTATGACTGCAGTGCTACCAGCTTCCAAGAGTAGAAAACCCAGGTTCAAAAGTAATAATGTAAAATAAAGACACTTTAGTGAAAAGGTAATTCTGTGAAGGGATGTTTTTCAATGTAAGTAATAGCACTGCCTTATCATGCTGACCAAAACTGTCTCATGGTTTCCTTGTGCTCCCAATCTGTCTATCTCTATCCCCGGTTGTCTCTTGTTTTATACTTAGATTAGGGTACGGACTGTCTTTTTGTACAGAGCGTAGCATACTGGGGTCCTGGTCCATGATTGAGGTTATATTCACAGATTTTAAGGCCAAATGTAACCATTATTGTCATCTAATCTAATCTCCTGCATAACACAGACCAAAGAACAGGTTTCAGAGTAGCAGCCGTGTTAGTCTGTATTCGCAAAAAGAAAAGGAGTACTTGTGGCACCTTAGAGACTAACAAATTTATTGGAGCATAAGCTTTCGTGAACTACAGCTCACTTCAACAGACCGAAGAACGTCACCCAATAATTTCTTCATCAAGCCCATTACTTCTGTTCGAGTTACAGCATATCTTTTAAACAGATAATCAGTCTTGATTTAAAGACTACGAATGATAGATTCTCCATCACATTACTTGGTAAGTTTTTCAAATGGTTGATTACCCTCCATGTTAAGAATGTGCACCTTGTTTTTAGATTGTATGTGTCTAGCTTTAGCTTCCAACCATTGGATTGCATTATGCCTTTTTCTGATAGATTAAAGAGCCACGTACTACCAGACATCTCATTCCCAGGAAGCATAGGAGCTTGAACCCCTGTGCAGTAATTGAGGTTTGAACTCCGAAAGGCCTTGTAATCAAGGCTAGTTTCAAAACTATGGAAAATTTGTGTGTGCATATGGGTAGTATAATGAGAGGAAGCAAAAATACACTCAGAAGTTGGTTAACCCATTTACTGTGTATTCCCCTAGGAACATGAGAGAAAGAAAAATATAAGGGAGTATATCTTTTATATTGCAATTTCCATTTCTTCTACTTCCAACCTCCCTGCCCCATTTCTGACAGCTAACACTACGCCTCCCTAAGCCAAAATCAAAACTCATTGGCAACTAACTTTGCACCACACACTTTTGGGGGGCCAATAACTTCCTTCCAATTTGTTTTTCTGAGCTCCCAGTCTGTTTCGGTCCACCATCACTGCATTTAACTTCCCTCCCATATGGCAGTGCAAGTGGTTTCTACCCTTCCAGCCATGAATAAGCCTCTCTGTAAGTGAATCTATGCAATATAGTCTGGGATGGAGTGTTCCACATCTTTTACTACAGATACTAAGTGCATCATCTCTGCAGCATGCCTCAGATCTACTAAGTTGGGGGAATGGGCAACCCAAGGTCATTCACAAACCAAACAACATGACTAAGTCAAACCATCAACCAGCTCTATTCCCAATTTATCATTAAAGAAATAGTTATGGGGCATGTATTTTTCAAGGAGCCAGTTTATCTTTAAAACATTTTTTCTAAGGAGTATATCAAGAATAGATGCATGCAAGGGTCATGTTTAAGTATATCTGAGGAAAGGTATGTAAAATTTAGCACTTACCTGAATCAACAAAGTTCTTGTCTACACAGGGAAACTAAGGCCTGGTCTCCGCTACAAAGTTAGGTCAATGTAAATTGCCTTGCCTTGGACACCAAGCACATCAAGCACAACACAATTCCTAACAGCTCCCAAAACTTCAGGATCAGGTAAAGCACAGTCCACCACACCACATTACTGTTTCTGACCATTAAAGCGTCCTTTCAAGGCCTCTCTCAGCTGCATAACACTGCACCGAATGCTTCTAATGGCCCTTGTGTCTGGCTGCTCAAACTCAGCAGATAGTGGCTCCACCTCTGCCCTCCACCCTGGTGACAACTTTTCCCCTTTTGCCTCACAGATATTATGTAGGACACAACAGACAGCTATAACCATTGGGATAGTTTTCTCATTGAGATCCAATCTTGTGAATAAACACTGCCAGAGACCCTTCAATCTATCAAAACACTTGTCATTCTACACTTGCTGAGTCAGTAGTTGAATCTTTCCTGGGTGCTGTCAAGGTAGCCGGTGTATGGCTTCATGAGCCAGGATAGCAAAGTGGTAGGCTGGGTCCCCCAGGATGATTATTGGCATTATAACATTGCCAATGGTAATCTATTGAGCAGGAAACAATGTTCCTGCTCGCAGCTTTAAGTCCTGTGTTCTTAAAGATGTGAGTGTCGTGCATCTTCCATGACCAGCCCACATTGATACTGGTGAAGCATCCCTGGTAATTCACCAATGTTTGCATAACCATTGAGAAGTAGCCCATTCTGTTGACAGTATTCTGTTGCAAAGTGCGTTGGTGCCAAAATAGGGATGTGTGTGCTGTCTATCACTCCATCACAGTTCAGGAACCCCATTGCTGAAAGTGCATCCTATATGTCCTACATATTGCCAGAGTCACAGTCCTGCATATAAGGGCCTTATACACTTGCATGACAATGGCTCCCCCTCTGGGTTTTCCATCTCCAAAATGATTTTCCACTGACAGGTAGCAATCCAGCACTGCACGCTTTCAAAGTGCAAATGCCACTGCTTCTCAACTGTCAGTGCAGTTCCCACTCCAGTGTCCATGAATCAGGGGCGAGTTTGGCACACAGATTCAGGAATGTGGCCTTTTGCATCCAAAAGTTCTGCAGCCACTGCTCCTTGTAACCTGCTTTATGATGTGATTCCACCAGTCGGGCCCAGAATCAGCACTCCACTACCTGCAGCAGCTCCACGAACACCGCCAACAACCTTCAACTGGTTTTTGCTATGTCCCTTAACTATCTGTCCTTCAAGAAATCCTCACGTCCCCTGTTGTGGTTCTTCCTGCAGCTCTGCAAATACAGGAGGATCATTCATCCTGTGTTTGCAACATGCACGACAGAGATGATGGGTAGCAAACAGTGCCACATGGGTTTGTGGGATTTTAAGAAAAGGAGAAAGTCGCCTGAGGGAATTTGACCCCTTGCTCCCAGTCATTCCTGTGCAAATTGCTTGTGCCCAGATATGTATTGTGAAAATTTCCCAACAGATGGTGAGCAGGGCAGTGGGTAGTGGCACCCTGGGATAACTACTCATGGTGCACTGTACTCCCGGTGAGTATATGCAACCCTGACACAAACTGCCAAGCAGGCATGCACATAATTGATATTAACTGCAGCAGCTTTACGCCGAAGTAACTTCCATTGATCGAAGTGTGTACTGTATACATGGCCTCAGGAAAGTTAATCCAAATTGTCTGAAGTGTGAATTAAAAGTAAATTAGTTAAACTCCTGTGAAAATACTCTCATTTAGAAATAAAGTGGTCCTAATTTGGTTTGATTTAATTCACTTTGGAAGTGAATTAAACTAAACCGAATGAAGGCAATTTTAATTCTGAATGAGAATGTCCACACAGGAGTTTAATGCAATTCAACTAATCTACTTTAAAGTTCCACCTTTAGTGAATGTGGAATAATTTTCCAGAGTGTCCCCATGCAGACAAGCCCAAAGGTGTTTTGCACACATTAGCAAGTGAGGGGGAGATTTTCAAAAGCACAGGTGGGAGTGAAGTGCCAAACTCCCACTGACTTTGAATGGGAGTTGGGCACCTGATTGCTTTTTGTGCCATTGAAAATGATTCCATTAATCATCAAGCCATCCCTGTGAAGTAGGTAAGTATATACTATTATCCCTATTTTACAGATGGGGAAATAGAGTCAGAGAAGTTAATAGGGTTGCCTAAGGTCAAAGACCGTCGAGAACTGGAATTAGAACTAAGAAATTTCCCTCTCTCAGTCCTTAGCTCAGAGAGTGGAAGGATGGTCCAGTGATTAAGGTGCTAGCCTGGAACCATGGGAGAGCATGCTTCAAATCCCTGCCCAGTCACAGACTTCCTGTGTGACCTTGGGTAAGTCACTTTGGGCATGTCTATGCAAACATTTAGTTTGCAGCAAGCTGGATGTGAATCTATCTTGTACTAGCCTGCTGCAGACTAACTCTCCATATGGACACTGCTGCTGCGCATCAACAGTTTGTTAGTTTGGTTTGATGTAGTTCTGTTTCAGTGTTTCTGAGTCTCAATTACTTCCCTACTTCACAGCAATACATTAAAATTTGTGAGGAACTAAAACAGTATGGTAATGTAGGGCCACATCAGTTCCTAGGTCACATGTACCCATAAATCATTGCTGATGCTCTCAGCCTTTATGTGAGATGTGACCTCTTTTCCAAGCTGATTTTAATCCATTTAATATTTATTTTTTTATTTTTCTTCATCACCTAGAAAAGCGCACTTAGGAGTGTGGAGAAAGAATGAATCGCTGAAAATCGTTCTTCGCACTAGGCAAAAAGAACTTGCTGACACTCTCTCAAAAAATGAAACATTCACCTGGAAATGACCTCTCAGTATTTTTTATTAATAGAGTCCTTAAATGTGGACAAGTGCACAATGTGTTGCTTGTGTAGAGCTTTAGATTAATTGGCAATAAAAATATGCCATTATAAATCACAATATATTATCTTTTCTATTTGTACCAACAAACCTTCCTATTGCAAAAAGAAAATGTTACCATCCCTGCTATTAACATTTCATATCTTTATGAACTGAAAGACCAAGATTCTCCCAGGCTACACAGAGAGACAACGCATGGAGCGTTTTGAGTATAAATGCTTAATCTGCTAATATACAAAATATTACATGTTAATATATTTTAAGAGACACAGGCATTAATTTCAGATTACGCTTGTGGTTCCTAACTACCTCTAAGTGCCTAATCCTGCAAGTACCTCCAAGTCCAACATTTTACATGTTAGACCAGAACTCTCCCCTATCTAACTTCTAAGAAACTGGAATTTATCAGCTTCATTTTTCACTGGGGTATTGCAGAGAATGTATCATTCCAAAGAGGGAGAAAAAGAGCAAAATATAAGAACATGTCATAAGATTTAGGGCCAGGTCCTCAGTGGGTGCAAATAATTGTAGTTCCACTGAAGTCAAAGGAGCTACATTGATTTATACCAGCTGATGATTACAGTCTTGTAAATTACAGAACTTTATAGCCTAAATGAACAAATAGTGCAAGTTTTAAACTAAGATTTAAACAATTTCAGCAGCCAAGAATTGGCTTCTGTTCAAATTTCCCCTAACAACATCAGTACATGCCACAGACACTTACTTATACAACAGATTACATCAGCCCAGTTGATCATCAACAGCATTACAAAATATCTTAATGGAAAAGGAAACTGCTCCTGAAATTCTACATAATATGTCAAAGTCAAGACATAGTGTAAGCAGGTCCAGCTCCAAGGACCAGTGCCAAGAAAGCACAATTTAGGCCAAGGTCAGCAGACATCAAATCATGAGGTTGCAATAGGGTATGACAAATCAGTGAATTTTGGCTTTTCTTTGGTAAATGAAGGTGTTGTAATACCAACCACATTCAGTATTGAATTCTTTTCATATTTACATTTTTAAAAAATGTTGCTTTATGACTCCATTGATTGCGATTAGAGATAACCAATGCCAGGCATAGTAGCTCTGCCTTTTGGCACTGAAACTGATTTTTCTAATCTTCTTTGCAGTGTTGTTATAGCTCTGTTGGTCCCAAGGTATGAGAGAGATAAGGTGGGTGAGTCCAGTAAAAGATATTACCTCACTCACCTGGTCGCTCTCTTTTTCTAATCTTGGCATTCAAGGATTCCTAGCATGCATCTTGACTCATAGCCCAAGAGTTTGCAGTGGCATTAGCCGTAGAAATGATGAAGAGCTTTGGAAGATCAAAAATGGTCACATTGTGAGATTTTGTACAATTAGACACTTGAAGTAGTTCTCATGCCCTATACTAAATACTTGGAAACTACAGGCTGCTAAAGGCAGGCTCTTGGTGCACAATACTGTAATGTGCTGGGTTATTGTTAATTGTTAAACAATGGCAAAAAAAAAAGAGGGAGGGGGGAGAATACAAGCCTGTACATATCATCTTTGGGAAACTGCTTTGCTTAATATTGGGGAAACTTCACGTCCATTAATTGTTTTAAATAGATAACTTCTTAATAATGGGGTACCAATCCACCCAGGAGGAGTTTAGGGAATTTACCCTAGTCACAAAGGATGCCATATGTGCTAAGTCATTATCAGTTATTTATTTGTACTGTGAAGAAAGTCCTTGCAGTACCAACTTCTGCAGATAGCACAACTGCAAGGACTTTCTTTACAGTACAACACATATTCTGATAGAAATTGTGTGAGAAAACACACAACTAATAAAACATCCTCACATCCCTAGTAAATAAAGAAAAGGCTACCAGCTCAAATGTGGTAACAAAACCCATAATAAATTCTTGATTATCAAGTACAGAGCTTCAACACACTGTTCAGCCAATGAGTTAGGTAGGCATACAAACACCTCCAACCTTTCTATTGTTCATGAAAAAGTGGACTATAGATTGTCCCCTTTGAGCACCCTATATACTTCAACCACTCTTGTGGCCAATCCAATCACTTCTGTCATGAACCTCTAGTGATTCTTTCTAATTGACTTGATTATTTTCCTCCTATTCTCATCTACAGGTCTTTCTGCTCATTACCTTTTTCTGTTCCCCACCTGCTGTATCATCCTAATGGCATCCACTTGTTCATCTATACATCCCAACACCCAGCTAGAATGAACTTCCCCGATACTACCATCCCATTCTTCTTTTCCATGAATTTTTTAATTTTTTCCTATTCTTTCATTACCAGAAGACATTCCAAAACACTCCAGCTCCCCTCTTACCTTTCCAATCTCTCTCTGAGTTATTGGAACCCAGATTTTTCCTTTCTCAATTATTCCATTTTCTCCATTTCCTTTTTACACTCCACTTATGCTCTCTTCCCACCCACCCCCCTCTCAAGATGGATATTTTAGTAATGCTTCCTAGGATAAATGTCCTTACTTACAGTCCTAATCCTGTGTACTGTCCTTAAAGTGACCAAATAGCAAGTGTGAAAAATCGGGACAGGGGTTAGGGGGTAATAGGTGCCTAGATAAGAAAAAGCCCCGAATATCAGGATTGTCCCTATAAAATCGGGAAATCTGGTCACCCTAACTGTTCTTATTCTGTTTGTGAATATCTCCTATTAATATTAACTAGAAATCCACCATGGATTGAGGGCGGTGTATATCTGCCCCTAAATCTGTCTTGAAGCTGCAAATCTGCTGAGTGATAACTATTTACTTTTGAAAGGTATTTTTATTTGCCAGGTGAGGTTTTTTTGAGCATGTCATCTCCAGCCAGTTACACTGGATCTTTAGAGTATCAAATGTTATTTGCATGCTAACAAAGAAATATTATTTTCATTAGCAATCCAAAGGGAGTTCATCTCTACTTTTCAAATACAGTCATACATAGTTTCTTAAAACTGTAGAGAAATGGATAGCCCTAAAAGCTGGGGATGAACCTTCGTCAAGTAATGCTTTTTCATAGCTTGCTGGTGAAGATGGTCAACTAAAGCAAAACTTCTGTCAAGATCTATTAATAGAGAATAAGGATTAATAAAGGATTATGTCATAATGAGTTTGCCTGCAGAGTTGCTTCAGTTCTTGTCCTTTGCTGCCAAAATACAGTTCTCATTTCCAGCAAACAAAGTCTATCAGAGAGAAAGCACAGAGCCCCTTTAGAACTGGAAAGTTCTGTGCATAATAATGAATGCCTAACTCTTCTTTTGCCAAAGCGCTTCAGCACTTTCAATGTCATAGGTCAATGCAGTGATTCAGCGGGGGCCTGATCCTTATCTAAGCTTTTGCAACAAAATTAGAATGCGCTGTAGTCTTATTAAAGAAATGTTTGTTCCACCATCAATGAACTGAAAAGAAAGCAGCTCAATGTAGTTTTGCAAATCACAGCAATAAACTCCTTGAATTAACGGCTTTATTACAAATATTTAATTATTCTGTATTTAATTCTGTATCTAATTATTCTGTATCCAGCATTTTTAAATGTGAAATTAACAATGTACTTGATAACTTATTCAGTTTTACTTCTGTTTAAGAGAGTTTTTATTAAAAAATTGACCGATATTAGTTGCTATAAAATTAAAATTAATTTTTAAAAAATGGTAAATGATTCATTGGCAGAAAGTAGTGCAGATCCAAGAAAGTGAATAATAGAAGCAAAATATAATTTGTCATAAACAAATAGTGTAATATGATGTATGCCTCATTATCCACAGACAGATATCTCCCTGCACATGCTGAATTAATAATATATAAACACAATTAATAAGTAAATTAGGGCTGGTCCTATTATTCATAGATTTTTCCAATAACTCGCTATATGATAAGGAAAAGAAAAATGTCTCTATAAAGTTATAATTGTTAAACTCATATACATTGTATTTTAGTTTTACTGGAAAATTCTTCCTACAGAATCCATTCTGCTTTAAATACTAATGTTTTTGCAATGGAAAGTTGTTCCTTTGTAGATGACAATGATCTAAAACAATTAAGTACAAGGAATAGATAGTATTCAGGAAAAAAAAAGTGATCTTCAGTGGGAAGCCCTTATGCTAGTCCTTGAAGAGAGACATAGGCCAAATTCAAATTGGATTCTGGTTTATTAGATTAGTGACAGCAAAACAAAAGAAAAATAAAGTTATTCCTCATTTTAGTTGGGTGTCTGAAGAAAATGTAACTAGAGACTATATAGGATTGAAAGGCAGAATAGAAATCTCAAAAATTAGAAAATTGATCAACTGGGATATGCATCAACAGAGAGATTTCATCAAAGCATTGTAACAGTCTATCTTCATTTACTGTTTAGATACAGCTAATCTACATCACTAAATTGACCATTCAGTAACTGAAAATCTGCCATGTAGGTCCCGACTTTTCATAGCGGCTTTTAAATATGTATTCGGTAACTACAAAGTGCTGAATATATTTTCAGTCTTTTTATACTAAGATTTACAACTAATGACCTTAAGCAATGTCATGCATGTAAAACAAAATTATGAGACCACCCTGGTTTGAACAGAATTAAGGTATAGAATCATACTTCATTCTCATTCAAATTTAGTAGGATAGAACAAAAAAAAAATCCATAGTAATATAGCTAAACCTATTTCATAGTTTTACTTTGTACAACATGCCTCTTCACTTGTATTTTGCTATTACAGGCTCAATATAAGTAGACAATTATCTAAGCTTAATGCCAAGAATGATAATGCATTGAGCACATGCAAAATCCTTGTGCAACATCAACTATGGCCCGCAGGGATAAAACATTTATCAGTTGCTCCTTAGAGCACTAGTGGCTTGAAAATTTGGCTGCCCATACTGACATTTAATGAAACCATAGTTTTAGCTTCATTCAGAACCGAACACAGCAAAGCCTGATACCAGGATGACTCTGTTGGCAATCTGCCTTCCCATACCCACATGCACTGCAGGCTACTTTCTGTGCCACTACTTTCAATGAAAGAAGTCCTTTTACTTAACTGCAGTAGTTGGCATGCTGCCCCTTTCATGGACCAAACTAACCGTCATCTTGGATGTAACAAATTAGTACATTCTCAGAATAATAATAAGTACAGACATGAAAACACTATTGTTTTTACTTGGAAATGAAGTAACTACATTTTAGCAGGGTGACTTTTTCAGTTCAGCACCACAGGCAAAAATAAATCTTATAAAAAAGAATGGACAATTATAGGAGAGATGAGACAGTTTTGGCTGTGGGTTCAGAAGTAAAAGAGCTGCTTAGTATACTGTCTGTAGAATATAGTGCAAAACAAAATTTTGAATATCAAGCAAGTTATTTGCCCATTGAAATACTATTATGCAACGATTTAAAAGGAATTTCTGAATGTTTCTACTAGCAGATTTAGAAACTGATAAAGAGATTTCCACATGTAAAGTACAGAAGCTCTTAAGTAATTTCTTTGCTACAATAATAAAACATCTTACCAGATATATTAAAAAACATCAGAGATAAAGATTAAAGGAAGAACCGGATCAGGTTGAATATGAAACTATTACTATATATTTTAAAAATGTAAAGTAGCAACTCAGATGTATAACTCAGATCTATTTGAATATATCTTTTAAGTACAAAAAACAGATTTTACATTTTAACTGAGAGCTGCAACCATTGCAAAATATATTTTCTCTCAAAGTACAGTATATACATTTCAGTACTAGTCAGATCTTTTAAAAATAATAATACTTAGTACTTATATAGAGGCATTCTAAACATTTGATGAAAGTGAACTGAATGTTATTCTGAATATTCTGGCACAGACATTCTAGGCCAAGTTCTCTAAAAAGTATAGATATTAAAACTTTCCTGTATCATAGTCTGATATAGTCTCAGCTTTCTTATGAAACTATGATATGGAACATTAACAGGGATTTGAATAACAAGTGCACCCTTTACTGTGTAGCTTCTTAGCTGCAGATAAGAGTAAATTAGTGTGAAGTGCCAACAAGTATGAAAGATTAAAACAAATATTTCTTGTAAATATGCTAAATATGTTTCTGTTTTAAGATTCATGTTGAGTTCACACAGATGAAAAATCAAACCTATAAGTAATACATATATGTAAACTCTACTTAAACTCAAACTCTAGCCATTTTAAATAATTCAAGGTATTTTATGTAAAAATGTAACAATTTTACTAAACTTTCTAGTTCAAATGAGTCCAAGAATATCTCATTATAAATGGAGACAGTCCTGAAAAAGCAGCCAAGCATGACTAAAAAGATCGCTCTTTTACACAAAAAAATAGCCTTCTTATTTTACCCTTTGTTGGAAAGACATTTGGCCAGCCACAGGGGAAATACATAATCTACTTTTATATTCAAATAATATATTTCAAAATTCGATGCGTACAAGGACCTTAAAACAATTCTGGGTGGAATATATAAGACATGGGATTATGTGATCCTAATAACTGAATTGTTGACATGGTCTGACAATTACTTGATGAGTGTTGTGGGGTTTTTTTTCGTTTGTTCTGTTTGTTTTTGAGAGTATGTGTTCAAGGATTTTTCCCTTCAAGTTGTGTTTTTTAAAATGCACCATAAGTAAAACACCAGCTGAAATATATTGTATATTAAAAAAACAACATATATAGATACTAGTTAGAGTTATATTAGAATCTGAAATATAAAGATTGTACACATTTTTCACAAGGGGGAGGGTTATTATAGCTGCATCATACTATCATATCAGAGGATTATACATGTTTTTCAGGAAGGCAGGATTAATTCTAGTTAAATATGCATTCCACCACATATCAACTTTTTTGGTATGCTATAGCACATCATTGTAACTGATTTTTAATAAGATAAACACTATTGTTAACATATACGGATAATCTTACATTTACATATTTATATGAGATAGTCAAACCAATTGAATTTTGAATAATTTGCTTTTTGCACTTTTAAAGATTAGTCAACATCTTAATTAGTATGGACCCTAACTGATATGTCAGCTTGCTGTAGAAAAGTTGTTTTTAAGGTATTACTGCCAAAGGTTAAGAGTCATAGAGGATAGCAACAATTGATGCTTTTCTCTTCACTTTAAATGAGAAGACTGTTATTCAGTTTCTCAATACCAAGGATTATGAAGATGAGAGTACTATACATCCCAGAAGAGGAAAAGCTTAGAGTAATTACAGTTCCCTTGTAAGTACTGTAGCACTTTACTGTTGGTTTTCAAAAAATAAGTAGTGTACACAAATCTCTATTCCTTCCTAGTTGTATGGGTTTCATGCTCCTGAAATCCACTAATAGATAAAAGAAATGGGGAAGTTCATTAATATAATGTCACTGTTTAAAAATCTGAATTTCCTCATTCACGAAAAGAATTTTTTTTGGTATAATCCTGCTGGATACATTTCCCCTTTACGTCCCACAAGATAAATAAAGACGGTACAATATCAGGGCACAGGACTGAGAAGTAAAATGTCAGCGTGACTTGCACATTCATAGTTTCCTCTGAACTCTTTAGGTTTGCACAACAGAGCAGAATGAATATTTGTGCTAAACCACACATTTTAGCACAAAGGATCTAATTCAGAGAAAAAAACCCTCATACCATTTATGGGGACTGTGCACTTTACAATAAATGATTGTAAATGCTTTATTCATTCATCAGAGGTGACCCTTTATGACTGTTGTGCCTGAGGAGTCTGATCCAAAGCCCAGTGAAATCAAGGGATAGACTCTCACTGAGTTCAGTGGGCTTTGGATTAGGCCCTTGAAGTCCCATTCACTCAATGTGGTTTTAAATTTAAAATGTGTATAAACTATTAGGCAAAGTTGGGCTTAAGCTAAAGTTGCATAGAACAACACAATCTTGATTTATATATCAGCAAATATGAGACTTTGACGCAACTGTTTTCTCAGTTATTCAGCAACAAAGGTGCATTTTTGAAATACCAGCTGATATGTAATAAGAAATAATTAGCACATCTAGTACTTTACATGGTCAAAGTGCTTTATCCACCTTGCTGTCTCTGTTGTTATACTGTGTCCAGTACCATGGTATTTGGGAACTTTTACAATCACTAAATAATTCTCACTAATCCCTCTAATAAAGTATTATTCCTATTGTACAACTGTGCAAAGTGAGGAAGAGGGTACTCACAAAACAGATAGGATTATCTGTGCAAACCAGGTAATTGCATATACAATTGACTAATTATGTGCCTATGTATGTGTAGTTACCTATCTATGCAAATTATGCATGCAGTAGCAGTTGAAGGCACATTTTGTGTATACAAGTTCCTAAATTGCATGAAAACCATGTCCTAAGGGACTCGTCCATGGCCAATGAGTACATCAGTGTCAAAGCTAAAATTGGAATCTAGGAGTTTATAAATCCCAGTCTTGTGTTCTGACCACACCTTGTGTTCTCTCATAGGGCATGTCTATATGTAATACTCTATACAACTTGAGATTTATATTTATTCAGACATAAAGTATTGGAGAAATAAGTTTTCCTATATGTGAACCTCTTCACTTTCTATTATGATCAGAAGGAAAATGTTGTGGTATTTTATATCTTTAATAATCATTTTTTAAAAAGTGTTTTTCCTACTTTCCCCAGAATGAAGTGAGATGTATAAAAGGAAAGGATGAAAGATTTGAGAGCTAAGAGACGATTAAAATGTATGCACTATTATGTAGCACTACAGCTCCTTCCTTTCCTACTATTTCACTGGGGTCTTGGGAATGCACTAAAAAAAGATACTATATGAAACCGCACATAAATTCCAGCAGTGATGATGTGATCAGCCAAACAAGTGGTTCCCCCTGCGCTCAACTGGTTGCAACTCAGACTGCATACTCACCTACTGCAAGGAATGCAAAAAATGTTTCCCAGCCTCTCTCCATTATATATCACTGCTTTAACTGCATTCACAATAATATGTAACCAAATGATTTTCAAACCAAGTAACAGTACATTGAAGTTTCCAAAAGGAATATATTAAAATCAAATAATCAGCACTTTTAACTCAAGGATTTAAAAGCATTTTACGAAAGTTGGAAACATTTAGAAAGGAAAGTGTCTGTCCTGAATCAAGTAAGTAGGATTATATTCAATTAGTTTTAGTATAGGACATTGCTATCAGCCCCATATCTATAAATGAAAAGAAAAAATGTCCTTGATTGGTAATAGAACAAAGACTACAGCATTACTGTGAAGCATTACTGGTTCTAATGTGGGCCTCTGAGCGTCACTAGATGGTGTTGTAGAGTAGTTTTCATACAGTATGTAATTTTTATAATGGTTTAAGGCTGATTCTAATTAAAATGTACCCCTTTGTAATGATTGTAGGTATTATATTTGAGATACGACATTTTCATATGACTATCTGTTATGCATCCAATGAAGTGAGCTGTAGCTCACAAAAGCTTATGCTCAAATAAATTTGTTAGTCTTAAAGGTGCCACAAGTACTCCTTTTCTTCATATGACTATGTTAACTTTAAGTACCATAGCCTGGGTTTTAATTTTTTATCTGAATAGAAGTTTATCTAATCTAAGCCTAACTCAAAGAGTATTTGCAGAGCATTTTGAAAGTGAAACACAACACAAACTGAGGCAGAGGCCTTAACAGTTCATCAACCAGTGAGAATCACCAGCTGAGGGACCCTTCATTGGCATCAAAGGCCATATTAAGTATCCAGAGTAAGAGGCTGCAGGATTCAGGAAATAGAAAATTATATACATAAACTGAAATAAGAATCTAAAGGGAAGAGAAGAAGTTGTAAATAGAAATAAAATGGGCTGTGTGATGTCCTGATATGGCATTGAGGAATTAAGATTTGATTCTTTCCGGAGACCCAGACTGGAATAGCTGGTTCTGTATCTCTGTCAGCCAAATGAACTGTGTCAGCCAAGGGGCCTGCCCAGCTTTAACAGTAAACCATTCTCGGTTCAGTGGTCACTGACAAAATGAAATTGTTAATTTAAACTCCATTAGAAGAATCTCCTTTGTCCAATGACTTTTCTCCCTAGCCACTGACGTCCATCTCATCAAGGAGCATGGCTAAAGACACACTTTTCTTCCCAAAACTCTAACCTTTACTCCAGTTTAACATAGTTTTAACTGCAAATTAGAGATTGAGGTCTGAAGAAAGAGAGTCTGACACAAGGAAAAAGAAAAGAGTATCAGAAATACGACAATCTTTCAGCAATATTCTACCAGTCAAATAGAAAATCATGAATAGAATTCTTCTCCATTAGAACTTCATTTATTTTTTGCAAGCACTTACTTGAAAGTTCGATATTAAAGCTGAATTAAACACATTGCTGGATATGTACATGGATAACTTGCATTGTTTTGTTAACATTGTTATTTCCTCAAAGTTAAATGATCATGAAATGACTAACAAACAGCAGATATTAGTGTCCATTTTTAATTCAATTACCACCATCACAGCTTTCATTTCTGACAGTCTGATTGGGCTGAGGACGTTGAAGCCCAAATTCACTGATTCTGGGATTGGTTGAGGGACAGTTTAGTCCCCAGCACAACTCAGACTAGCCTCATGTCTGCTCCAGCTTGCACGCATCTGCCTGTGGGACTGTTCCAAAGCCCACTTAAGTCAATGGAAATATTTCGATTAATTTCAATGGGCACTCGACCATGCCCGGTGGCCCCAAAGGGCTGTTCCACCAGCCAAGGATCATTGGAAGTACAACACCTACGTCCTCTGGTTGCCCCCTACACTAGAGAATGCAAAGCGGGCAGCATAAAGCCTTCATGCTACCCATTAATTTCCCCTGTGCCAGGCAAATTCCAGGAGGGTTATGACAGCTCTGTGCCCACGGTGTGCCACCTCAGGAGCACAAATGGGTCCTAGCAGAGTGATGAATCTGAACCTAAATGTCTGGACATGTCATTGCATCTATGGTCTGAATCACCTCCATGTTTGTTTCTTCCCTCTCTGCCAAAATGTTTCATAACTACTTCAGCATCCTGCCACAATTTACATCTACAAATTGATGATGTCTACAAAAATAGTATCTGGTTATGGATACAGTAAATGAAACACTATATGGCATGTTTTCATTACACAGCAGGCAACTGGATTTTAGAAAACATTATTTGCAGTTGACTATAGGCGTTTAGGCTTAGGGCCAACACAGACATATTTGCGAAACATATTTACAAGAGGAAATGCTCTTTGTTTGTTCTCAAGTTTTCAGTAGAAATGCGTGTGGAATGCGATTCTAAGAGTGTTAATACATATCACTTCCTTCTGTTCAAGGACAGTGCTGAAAGTGTGATGGATAGATACTTTTTATTTTGTCTATTCAGAGTATTCAGGGAACACATTATAGGTTAACAGTCCTAACATCCCTCCATTAACAGGATATGCATCCACACTTACAATAAAACTTAAGAGAACATTAGTAGCGATTTTCTGGGTTGTTAATTGTTGATGGTGCTGCTGTAAATTGATCACGGTCTTGATTTTCCCCCCCTGTAGCAAGCCTTTTTAAAAACACTATGGGTGGAGCTCACAAGGGGGACTTAGACTCTTAAGTCCAACATTTAGGCACCACTGGCATTCATAAAATGCCTTCTCAGCTGCCGTCTAACCCTGTAGGCATCTAAGTTCCCACCTTAAAGTCCCCAAGACACCTAAATTTTGGCACCTCCGCATGCACACAGCCATCTAAGTCCTAACACTGTCCAGGATCTAATGCATGCCTAAACCCCAGTAGGATTCACAAACTAGGCATTCTTCCACCTATCTTGCCTTCAGGGCCTGATCCAGAAGACAGGCTCAGAGCACAGCTAAACCCCACACAAAACTGGGAGGAGAAAATGGGAGAAGAAGTGGAAGAAGTGGTGCCAGTGCCACCCCCCCCCACCCAGTTACTTTTAACCCAGAGATTAGATCATTCGGACAGTGTGGGAGACCCAAGTTCAATTCCCCCCCAACTTTCCTCCCCCTCCCACCTGATGTGGAGAAGAGATTTGTACTTGGGTCCCCCACCTCTCAGGACAGTGCCATAACCTCTGGGCAACAGTGTCAGTCTAACTTTCGCTCTGACCCAATTAATGCATTACACAAAATGGAACAGCTTCTGAAGGGAAGACAGAGAGATGCCTGCCCCAGAATATCTCATAACTCAGTTGAAAGGGCACTGATCTGGGAGACATAAGGTAATAAGGAGGGTACCATCACCATCTTTTCCTCTTTCTTGGTTTTCTTGGAAAAGGACTGACCTGGCGTAGGTCCCTAACTCCAGGAGACGGTTCATGCTGTGAATCCTGAGTGGAAATAGGCACCTAAGGGTATGGTCTACACTGTGTCTGGGAGTGAACCTCCTAGCCTGAGTCCATACATTTGCACTAGGGCACTACAAGTGGTTGTGGAGACGTTGCGTTTTGGGCTGGAGTTTGGGTTCTCAAGTCATGGGGGATGGTGCTTGAGAGCCTGAGCCACAACATCTATGCAACTATTTTTAGCGTGCTAATGCAAGCCCTGCTAACACAAGTCTCACTCCCAGATGCATTGGAGACACACCCTTTGTCCCTTTGCGGGATGGGGCTTAGGCCACACTACTACCCTTATTATTTTCTGCTGACTAACTTAACCAGCTCCCTGCTTCGCATGCTGACTTTTGTGAATCCCATTCTTAGGCACATCACTCTCTCCATACATTGTACAGGAAACCTGGCTGCTTGACTCAGGGTTGTGAATTCCATGAGGCAGCAGAACACTCCAAATTAGGCACTGCGACGCTTCGGGTTACAGCACCTAAATCTCCTGTGTGAACCCCACCCTACACATTTTAAGCCATTTCCTTCTTAAACCTGATTTTTTAAAATCTTTAAGAATATAAAGGAACTCACTTTAAGCTGCCTGGGTTGACTCATCAGGCTGACCTGACTCATCCTCCATATCTGTAGCTCACCCTTTTAAAAATAAACAAAGTAAATATTAAGAGGTGAGTTTGAAAGGGTTAACCCTTATAACGGTCAGGGACTAATTTGTCCACATTAATTGCAAGCAACAATATGTTGCACTTCTGCAATCTCTTCGATATGATGATCTTAATGCATTTTACAAACAAACAATTAAGCCTCAACACCCCCGTGAGGCAGAAAAACTGAGGCAGAGACAAGTTAGTTGCTTCATTTTCAAAGCTGCTGATACTTGCAACACCCATTGATTGCAATGGGAGCTGCAGGTGCTCCGTAACCTTGAAAAATCAGTCCAGAAATAATTTGCTCAAGGGCCCACAATTGAATCAGATGCAGAGGGATTAGAACCATGAGGCATGACTTTCGGTTTTCTGTTCTAACCATTATACACAACACTGCCACTTATCATATACATGGACTTTTCCATGACAGGTGTTCAAAATTCTCCAGAACTTGGGATTCCTTCAGATATTAGTGTTAGTTGGAAGAATCTCATTTCTTAACGTTTCCATTATAGATAATTAATTCCTCTTTTTTGCCTCCCTAATTTTCCATCAACACCCCCCCTTTAGTGATGGATAATTCTGTGTCTTTCTTCTTTTGACTGTATCAGTGCTGCCACTGTGTGCGAGGGAGAATGACTGAGTGAATAAGTGAGGTAGAAAAAGTGGGGACTAGAAGGGGAAGGTTGGAATGCAGGAGAAAGACGAAGAACAAACAAAGGTCAGAGCAACACAGAGTAACAAGAAAAGAGAAGCAAAGAAAAGTAGGAATAATGGGGAAAAAACAAGAGAAGCAGAGCAGAGAAATGGAGCAGGAAATCAGGTAGTATTTGGAGCAGCTAGAGATAAAAAAAATAATTAAATTATAAAGGAGCTGCTCATGCAGAAACTGCATAGAAAACAGTAAAGGGAATGGAGTTGGGAGAACATTGTAAAGGTGGACACGCAGAGGGGTTACTACTATTAACTCTCAATGCCAGCACTCCATTGTAATATGTCCTGAATACCATGGTGGGGTGGAAGTGGAGAAGAATCAGATCTTTAAATTATAAGCACTTTAGACTTATAGTCTACCTTTTATTACATGTTTGTACACAGCCTAGCACAATAGGCCACCATCCTAATTTGGGGCATTTAGGCACTACCAGAGTACAAATAAGTTTTAAAAAAATGTCCTCCCATAAGACAAGCGTCTCATTTTTTTGTTATGACAATCTAGCCACCCTAATGAGAACATGAGTTTCAAAGCTCTACAGTGCTGGCAGAGAAAAGTGGGGGAAGGCAGGGAGAAGGAAAGGTGAGCCCAACAAAGGATTATACAAAGGGGCTTACATATAGATTGTTCATGGATCCTGACAATTATAGCAGCAGTCTTGGACTCTACACTCTGAACTAGACTACAGGTGATGCTCCACAAAAGTGCCACTAGCATATTTTCTAACAAAACAAACAACGTGATCAATGTAGACAAAAGAAGATACAATTCCAAGTCTGCTTCAGCATAAGGATCTGAAGTTCTCCTGCATAAGCCATTAACTAGGCACTACCAGAGTACAAATAAGTAAAAACAAAGAAGGGTTACTGTTTACCAGAAGCTGAGATGGCTCACTTGATGATTACCTGTTCTGTTCATTCCCTCTGAAGCATCTGGCATTGGCCACTGTCGGAAGACTGGAACTGGGCTAGATGGACCATTGGTCTGACCCAGTGTGGCCATTCTTTACGTTCTAATGACTACTGGGAGGAAGCCATGGGAAAAGGATGGACTTGTGCTAAGACAATGGGAGTCAAGAGGTCTGTCTCTGTTCCTAGTTGTTCATAAGCTGGGCCAAAATTTTATCTGACTTAGGGCAAAGATTTTCAAGAGTGTCTGGTAATTTTAGATGTCTCCATTTCTGGGTGTTCAGCTTTAAACACTTAGTACCAGAATCTCAGTTGATATAAATTGGAAAAGCCCTGTCCAAGTCTACAGAGCTATGCTGATTTACACCAGCTGAAGATCTGTTCTCTACAGCCTGATTTCTAGTGGTGCTGAGCTCCTCCAGGTCTCATTGATGGAAAGTGCCAACTATGGATATTCAGAACCTCTGAAAATAAGCAATAAGTATCTCAAGTTGGGCTCACAGTACTGGTGGACACTAAAATGGTTCATCTTAATGTCTCTGTGCCACAGTTTCATCATTAGTAAAATGAGGACAAGAGTACTTACCTACCTCACAGGGGTCATGTGAGACTAAAATTAATGCTAGTATAATGCACTGAAGTCTTTAGAAGGAAGGTGCTATTAGTGCAAAGTATTATTACTACCACCATGTAAACAGTTCATTTCTATACCAGCAATGTTAACTTTTGACAGCGTTGCTATTATTCATTATATTGTATTTTAATTTCACAGCACTAATAGAGCACCTGCATCACATTCACTATTCTTTTCTTTCCCACAAGATATTTTATAACTTATGCAAATATAGTGCTTTAATGGTGTTAGTGTACAGTAAGTCACAATATAAAGTATCTAGGAGATAGAAAGTCTCCAATCCTGCATACACTTATGTTCATGTTTAACTAAGTAAAGTAGTTCCACTGAGTTAAAAGGGACTACTTGTGTGGAAAGTCCTTCATGTGCATACGTGTTTGCAGGACTAGGGCCAAGGTTAGTAACAAAAATAGGATTGAAATAAAAAATAGCTTATTGGAACTTTAACCTTGCATTCAGTATAAAAATACAGAACACATACTTTTTCTATTCTTTGCTTAAATGCAAGATTTGCCCTTCCTGTAATTCTGGACTTCAAGCAATTCAAAATCAACTTGGAAAAAGCTCTTCTCAATTTCAGTCTCATAATCAAAAAATGTGCTTCGAATATGTATTTTCTGAGCAATTCAGATATAGTCAGTACACTACAATATTTTTCAATACAATAGTAATCATTATGATACTGTTTCAAAGTTGTGATCACAGAATAAAGGAGTGAATGATCTGATCGAATTTCATTTGGTTCTGGTCTTGTTGCCACAAATACTGATTGAGTGTTTGATCCAATTTCATTCTCTCCTCTTTTGATGTGGCAAAGTTATTCCCACTCAAGTTAAGTTTTGCTCTATGGATAGCAACTGCAGGTGCAACAAGTGCTATTCTTGAGACTTCAGGAATATTTCACATGTCTATGTTGTTTGTTTTACGACTTCGATTCTGTCTTTAGTGACTACACATAAAATGTGGACAGAACTCACTTCTAAAACACCTGGAGGAGTTTCATCTCAGGGGTACGAAGTGGTATGTCTACAATATGTACAAACTAGGATATTATTGTAATTCTCCTCTAAACTAGTCCTGACACATATGTAGCCAACTACTCAGTGTGTGTTGTGTGTCCCTGAACCATAAAGGATGTGAATCTGTTACAACTCACAGCCTTGGCGTGAGCTACCTCATGGGTAGGAGCTCATCTAGGACTGAATTAGGGACTTCCACAGTGAAATGCACGAGCCTACAGCTGAGCTACAAAGCCAGGCTCCCAAGCTGTGAGTTATAACAGACTCACATCCTCTATGAATTGGGCACCGAGGAGGATGCATAATCCACACTGATCACTGAGCTACATAGGTATATCCTTTATTACCAAAATGGAAGACAATAAAATAAATAAAGGTCATATTCTTATTAGAGCAGTATATGAAATTCTGATTTAACAGTGTACTAGATACACTGATGTCACATGTATAGTTAAAATATACAGGGTCAACTCTGAGGCTTATGCACCCCCCACCCCAAACAAAACAAAAACCTATACCACAAACACACCTTTGATTCATCTGCTAGTGTGCCTTGCCCAATATCCCTGCAACGTTCTCACTTGACTCTGATGTCTGTGATTTTCTGCTAAGAACAAGCTCCTTCACAGCTGCCAAATTTTGTGGAGCCCTGCCACTGACATCTCTTGTCAGTGAGAAATACTCAGGCTGCTTCTAAGCAGTGGGATTGATGCTGGAAGAAGAAGAAACCTCTCTCTCATGTCTTACAGAGGTGTGGGGATTGGGCAAAGCCTGGGGCTGGTTGGGAAGCTGCAGGGGACTAGGGAGTGACTAGAGTAGCCGGTGGCAACCAGGGTATTGGAGGGAGACAGGGGCTTGATTCAGAAGGGAGGCAGGGGACATGTCTGGGAAAATGGTCAGCAGCGTCTGAGGCGGGCTGGGAGCACAGGGACTGGGGCTGGCTCCCCCATGCTGTCCTGCTTGCCATTAACCTCCCCCTGGTGCCCCATCACCTCAGACTCCCCCCGACATTGGCCCCTCAACAACGTCCTCCAGCTTAGCTCCCATTCTGCCCTTCCACCCCCTCCCCTGGCCCTGTTCTTCTCCCTTATTCCCCCCCGCCCCGCAACCCTCGAGCTCCTCGCCCCTGCTGGCAAGTCCTTTGTGCAAATGGCTGCTCCCTCCCTCTACTCCAAACAGCCAGCTCCAGGGTGGCTGGGAACCAGTAGGGGGAGCACTGAGAGCAGAGAACAGACAGTCTCCCTGCCCCACTCTGGTCAGGAGGACTAAATGAAGGTAAAAACCCCACTCATTGCTTGCAGCCCTTTTGGGTACGTGAGACCCCATAAGCATAGTGATGCTTGGATTCTAACTGACTGTGCATAAAGTTAAGCATCTGCTTAAGTCTTTGCACAATCATGATCTAGGATTATGAGGTCCAATTTTAAATATATTATATATAAAGCAAGTCACAGAAAAAAGATGTCAGAAATGCATAATCATTTTATGCTACCCTATAAACCTAAATCTATTTTGTGTATTAGTATGTTTACTTCTAAAAAACAGATATCTACAAAGATATCTACAAATATCTCATCTTCCCTGCTTCAGATACTGAATCAAATGAGAAGAAAAATAAAACCACAGCAATTACCTTTTAAAATAAAAGTAGTATTTTTAGTTATTTTATATTTTTTTCCTGTAAAAGGGGAATTAAACTATTAAAGGACACCTTGTTAAGTAATTATATAGCAACATCATTGTGCAATTAAATAGCCATCAGTCCCTGCAGCTGAGAAATTTCAGGTAATTATTCAAAGATAATTTAATAGGAGAATTACTGTATTCAAGAAAGCATTAGCTAGTAATCTACCTCAATTAAAGTGGCCAATTAATTTCAGCACCTTGACAATAGTCGCCTTTTGCAAAACTATCCTCCCCTCTACACATGCACACACACTTGATCTTACATTTTAAAATATTCCTTTAAAATATTAAAAGTTAGTTTATTTATTCAAAAGTCTGGTTCAATAATCACTAATGAGCCACATATAGTTTTTGATAATATAAGCTTCTATAAGCACAGATTCGCTTTTTGAGAATTTGAAATATTTGTATTTTACATTGATACTAATGTGCATTGCTTTAATAGTTTTACATTAAAAGTCTTTCCTTAAAATTTGTTTTTATATCCTGTGCAACATTCAGTTCTTGCATGTTCCCGTATATCTGTAACACAAGTTAGAACAACATGGGCTGTGGACACTCTATCAAATAGGTAAATATTAGCCTGCTTATACCAAAAGAAAACACACAGAAAACTGCATAAGTGAAAAATATTTCATCATGGCAATAAGTCTTCAGGGAATTATGCAAGTCTCATAGAATATTGCTTGGCTGTGCTATTGTACAGTACACTGTGGACAGAAGTCATTAATCAAACAGTTGGAAACAGTATTCATTATAACAGATTTTGTGCAAAAACATAAACCTGAAACTACCACATAGTAATTTACTAAAGCATCCAAATATTCTCTTAAGATGAGTACACAATGGAAAATTCATCGCTATGATGGGGAATATCAACAGCTTTAATGTTCTACATTTATTTGAGCTATGTTAATCAAGTACATACTGGTACAATATTCCATTTACAAGGGCGATTTCAGGCTCAGTGACAAGAACAGAGCTGTCGACAAATATATAGCAAACAAGGAGGATTTAGGTGGATGATTTTCAAAGGCAGCTAGGTATCCAATGCCTAGAGAAATCAATGGGAATAGGGCACCAAACACCCTTAGGCAGCTTGAAAAATCCCAGTCTAAAACTATCAACAAAAGTTCATTCTCAAACATACCATCCTCCTGCTGCCTGTTCTAATTATCATTTTGTCCAGAGTGACCTGTAATTTTCTTTCTGTGCTAGAATTGTACCATGTTTTCTTATCATTTGTTGGAAGTACATTATTATGCATTCACTTTTATTTTTAAACAGGGAACAAACGTTGGCTGTTCAAGTCAGAGACTTGTCCCCTGCATGTACATATTGGGGTTCCTTCCTCTGCCCTTTAAGTCACGGGAATTTATTTACATGTGGGAGGTGCTTCAGTGTACTGAAGAGTGTTCTTCCCTTTAAACCACAGGAATTTGGTTTAGAAGAAACAACATCAGTAGATACCAAAACATTTAACAACCCAACTCTCAGATTGGGCCCAAACCAAACCCCAGTGCTGAACTCTGAAGGACTTTGGGAAAATTCAGATCTGGATGGATATTTTGTGGCTCTTCCCTAACACTGTCATGGACTGAACCAAAACCCCAGATCCACATTCCTCCAAACCCCGGATCTGGAATGTATCTTAAATTTGTGGGATGCTTTCATAGCCAAGAGGCATCTTCAACAAACAGATATTGGCTTTTGTTTAACTGGACATCAAGGTATATTGCAAGTAGAGCTTTTATTTCATTACACAACCTGAAATCCCCGTTCTGGGGTTTCCTTACATATGCAAAACTCAGCCCAAGTGTATTACAAGGTTAATAAACCTGGCCTGAATTACTGTTTTGTGTCACAAGTTTCCTGTGTTCTCTTACCGACTCATCAGCAGTGAATAGTAATTTTCAGGCAATAGGGTTATCTGATTCATTAGCATTATTCCGGACAGCAGTATTGTTGATTTCTGATGAGAAACACAGAAAACTCCTCACTCATCACATGATTCTTTTGAACCAGTCATAATCCTTATTTTTTTCCATTTAATAATCACACTGAAAAGCACCATTCTGTTCAGTTTTCTATTAAAGGGAAAAATTGGTGACAATAGCGCTGCATTGGTACATTAATTTTAGAACTTCCTCAGAAAAGGTAATGTTGCCTCAATGACTTAGTTAACTGGAACCAGCATCTCTTCACACTCATGCCAAATTTGGACACCTGACATATCTAGAAACCTGTATTTTTTAATAATCATTTCTCCTTTACTTAAAAATTTGTGAATTTAAGTTAGTGGTGCCACAGTCCAATGATCTCCATTCAATACTAGTGATAAGAAACAAAAATCAGCTTTTTTAATCTCATAACTCAATTTCTGAGGATATCCTGTATCTGATTTGCAGCTCAAGAAAATATTGTTCATATAATATAAGAGAAACCCAATAAACCATCATCTCTAGTTAGACATTTATACACCACTTTCTACTCTGGTATGTGAGGTCCTAATTCAGACAGATGCTTAAGCATGTGCCAGAGCTTAAATCCTATTGATTACACTGGGATTGCTTGCTTAAGTACTTTGCTAAAGTGGGGCCCAAGTGCCTTATAAGAAAACAAAGACAAGTACGCCCAGATTTTTAAAAGTATTCAGGCACCTAACTCCTATTAAAATTAATGGGAGTTAGGCACCTAAAATCCTCTAAAAATGTGGCCCATTGTTCATTGCTCAGTGGTTCTCTGTCCTCAACTAGTGACAGATAGGAGCGCTTGGTACTAGTAAGCATGTCCAGGGGTTCTTAAGCCCCTGCAGGTGGTGGTACTCTCAGCAATAGGTGAATCTAATCATCTTCAAATGTATGGGGAGGGATGAGAGAGAAGATAGCACCGTAGAGCCTAGGCAAGACCCTGTAAGTGCTCCCAAGCAGCATGTTGCAGGGGTGAGCTAAACAACAGGTAGTGAGGGAGGGGAGAGCTCATGCTCTCCCTTATCCATCTCTCTTATAATGAACAATGATGTGATCTCATACCAAGCAAAACAAATCAACACAACAACTGTTAAATACTGATGAGATTAGAGTCAGAACATATAAGGTTGCAGCACTGTAAATTACACAACCTGAATCAGTAATTAACAATATTTACTATTGAGAGCTACAATTCACTTGGCCTCCAGAGTGAAATTATATGTGTATCAAACCCCCAATCACAAGTTTACTCCCTGAACAATATTACAGAAAGTAGAGATTCATCCAAAATAACCGCAAGATACCTAAAGGATTTAATTTGCTCCATCATGGTGCCACTTGCTGTTCTAATTATCATTTCATCCGGAGTTACCTGTAATTTTCTTTTAGTGCCAAAAAATTGTACACTTTGTTTTCTTAACATTTAGTAGGAGTCTGTTATTAATCAGTCATTTTTCAACATCTGGAAAATTGTTCTGAGGTTTTAATACACATTTTATAAATGGACCATCCACAGCAGCAGCATCTGCACAAAACACTTGGTAATTGATTAATAAAATATTAAATAATTTTAGTCTTAATAGGGACCCCCTGAGAAGCCCCATCATCAGTAGTCAATAGGCCAAACCCACAGATACCCAATTAAGCACTCGGATAAACTGGAATTGCTAAAATTCTCTTTTTAGGTGAACAGAAGACTTGCAGATTATTTTTCTAATGGTTTTCAGTTAGAAAAGAATGATCAGCTGAACTGTGTCAAAGATACATCTGGACATATCCTGAAAAAAATAATCCATGATTATTTGTCTGTTTGTTTAAGTGCATTTGGTTTAGCTAAGATTGTAGACCGCTTTTGTGTCTGCTTTATACAGCTATCCTAGAAAGTCAGTATATTGTTGTGGACATGGAAACAGTGAGACGTACGCCATAGTATGGTTAAATGCAAACGCCACAACTTTATCAAAACTATTAACCAATGGGGAATCACTTCTCAAACTACCTGGCAGGGCTCTTCCAGTGCAGATTTCATTTGGGAACCAACGGCTTTGGGTTCTACAAACGTGAGGGCGAGTATGAGGGCAATATCTTTCGATCCCCTTAATCCTTCAGGCCTGCACAGGAAACCTGGCAGGAAACCACCACTAGGCAGAACACAGCAGATGTTTTATGGTGCACATCTTCTCTACACAATACCTCTCTCCCTGTAATATACCACCACAGCTGAGATCAGCAAAGGTGCTCAGGCTGGAGGTCCCCCAGAATATACACAGAGGACAGGCTGACAGGGTGTTCTCTGTTTTGGAACTCAATCTTTCCCCTTCGTCTGACAGAGTCCAGATTTGTTAACCTTTTGAGTACATTTGTTAATCTTTCAATGGTTCCGCCGTCAGGGCACTGTCTCAGGACTCAGGAGACCTGGGTCCAATTCACTGCTTTGCCACAGACTTCCTGTGCAACTTTGAGCAATTCGTTCAGTCTCTCTTTGCCGCAGGTCCCCATTTTCAAAAAGGAACAATAACGCTTCCCTACCAGACAGGTGTGTTGTGAGAATAAATATATTAAAGACTGAGTTATAATATGGTAACTGCTAAAGTGCTATGGTAATGGAGGCAATATAATCACCTAAGATAGATAAAGCTGGTTGAAAATTCAGTGAAAACTTTCATAAGTGTTCACCATTTTTTTCAGCAAAATATAGATGAAAAAATCATCACAATTTCAATGATTTTTGATCAATTCTACTGCAGTGAATGCTGCAAACCCCATTTCCCCCCTCTTGACTAAGGCTGTTGGGGAGGAGGGGTAGGCTGAGGCAGATACATTTATGGGCAAACCTTTTGCATAATTTTGTTGATCTAATTTGTGGAAGAGGCACCTATAGCACAGGATAGGAGCCTTGAGCTGCATTTTAGAAACGTAAAGAAATAACTAATAAATAAACATCTTAGTGCAGCAAATGAGAAGACTATCAAGAGAAGTTTCTGGGGAGTTTAGGAAGAATGTAATTAAATTTATGTAGGGAAACTAATGATGTCAACCGGGGCTGAGGACCTCAGTTTTAAGTTTTAGCTGAAACATGGTGACTATAGTAGCACAGTGCCTCAATGGCCATCCTGGGCAACTGGTTCACTACTAACTCTACAGCAGCACCTGATTCACTTCTTGCAGTACTTTTGTGTTTCGCTTCCTTGAAGGTCTTATCTGAGTATTGACCAAGCTCAAGGTGGTACTATAATTTATATTAACATAATGCCACTACCTAGGCATTCCAGTCATGGCCCAGGACCCTACTGTGTGAAGCGCCAAACAAACACAAAATAAAATGATAGCCACGGCCTCGAAGAGGGTACAGCTGCAAAGTATACGTTATTACAACTGCTAATAAGGCAGATCAAAAACAGTTGCATAAACAGATATTGAAAACCAAACCAGATATGCCCATACAATTACTTACATCTAAATTAACTATTAAAATAAAATATTAGAGTTCTAAAATGTCTTCTATACTTAACGCTAGACATGGATAGGAAAATAAATTAAAAAAAATCAAACCCACTACATTCAATACATATAGAATTATAAAGTGAACAGGATTTAGCCTAAAATTCTAATCATTCCAGGTACAATTTTCTTGCGTGATTCATTGATAATCATCTTAATGTTTTTTTCAAATGAAAAGGATCAATATCTTACAGTGAACCAGACATGAGTCATCAGCCATTTTATAAGCTACTGTTTCTAAGGTTCTTGGAATCCGTTTTTTAAGAAACATTGAACAGAAATGACCCACAGAAAATGCTTTGCCAAGTTATCAAAAACACATTTAAAAAAAAACATTAAATCTAATCCTGGCACCAGTAGGCTACAACTTCGCATGTCCCCAGGGCACTAAAATAATACTCTTTAGAACAGCAGGTGGACTATTTTAGACTTCAGCTTTCTAGTTCTAACAAGGCAATTAAAAAAAAAAAGGAATTAAGGATGCTAATCACAATCTCCAAATGTGCATTGCTGAGTAGTAAAAATATTAGACCACAAACTGACATGGCAGCAATGTATTGTGCTACCATGAAGGAGACATAAATAGGAGGGAAACTCAAGATCCCAGTCCTGCCAGGACCTGATGTATCACAAAGGTCAACATAATTGGCCACATACAGCAGAATCAACCCCGACCTCTTCCCCTAGCCAAGCTGACTGCAGGGGAAACCCTGTCTTCCCACAGGGCTAAATGATGTCTAAAGCAGGAGGAGTGGGAAGTCTGGAAATGTAGATGTGAAAATGTAAGGAATCTTAAAGATGCCATCAAAATGTAGCCTTTAAGATGTCTTGTGACCAGCTGGGATATACTTTTGGATTTTTTTCTTTTTCTTTCTCTTTTTTTATATGCACAAAGTATTCCAATCATTTTACTAGATGACATTTTTCAGTAATCATGCCTGGGTATTATTTTTTGAGTTCAGGAGCAGATAAAGTTTTTAGTAATACTACTGTACATTTAAATGAAGATTATTTTTTGATTAAAGATTTTTTTCCTTTACACACAGACCTTTCACTAAACAAGCTGACTGAATCTATCAAAAGAAAAAGAAAAATATCAGAGGATTAAATGTATTTAAATCACCTTCATCCACTCAGCAGAGAATAGCTTCGGGTGCTGGGTTTCTGAAAAATAAGGATATATGTTACATAGAGTGCTACATACATACCAGATAAATTCTCAGCTAGAAATGGAATTTCTGTCACTAAGATCTCAGTCCAAAATCATCCCTGTTTATTTCAAGATTTCTGTGCCATTGCACCCTCAATCCAATTTATTGTCACTAGATTTTCAGAGGTCTCTGCTTTATCCTTACAAATAATGACCTGAAATGAGAAGGGTACTAAGGAGGGAAGGTCATCTTCATAGGCCACTTTAACTAACTATCCAGATGTAAACCCTGAAACTTAACATTTGAACATTGCTGAGTTATTATGTTAGTAGAACCACTCACAAGAGGAGAGGCCCTATGGGAGCCTGTAACTATTAATCATGTAGGAATGTTAAGGTATCTCGAGATATGAGAACTCCTGATGATGATGTTGATACTGTTCTTGCTAGGAAGATCTAACCAGAAATAATCTTTACTACTCAGGCAGCATTATCTATGAGCCTGAGAGGAGGCCCTGATACTGACCTCTGGTGTACTCAAGAGAAAAATACTTCAGTTTCCTAGTCTATAAAATGGGACGACTATTTACCAAGCTTTTGAACATAGAGGTGTGTGTGTGTGTGAGAGAGAGAGAATATTCCTCTGAACATAGAGGGGTGTGTGTGTGTAAAATCAAGCTCCCCCTTTTTCTCTCCTACCAGAGTATGTTTATAAGGATTAACTGAGGTGACTATTTTAAAGCCAGCTATGTAAAGGCATACTGAGTATATTCTGGTTGGTCTTAATTAGCACTCCAAGTATAAAGAAAAGAGTACTTTTGGCACCTTAGAGACTAACAAATTTATTTGAGCATAAGCTTTCGTGAGCTACATCTCACTTCATCGGATGCATGCAGTAGAAAATACAGTGGGGAGATTTTATATACACAGAGAACATGAAACAATGGGTGTTACCATACACACTGTAACAAGAGTGATCAGGTAATGTGAGCTATTACCAGCAGGAGAGAAAAAAAAAAACAAAAAAACTGCTGTCAACTGCTGGAAATGGCCCACCTGGATTATCACTACAAAAGGCTTCCCCCCACCCCCCTTGCTGGTTATAGCTCACCTTACCTGATCACTCTCCTTACAGTGAGTATGGTAACACCCATTGTTTCATGTTCTCTGTGTATATAAAATCTCCCTACTGTATTTTCCACTGCATGCATCCGATGAAGTGAGCTGTAGCTCACGAAAGCTTATGCTCAGATAAATTTGTTAGTCTCTAAGGTGCCACAAGTACTCCTTTTCTTTTTGCGGATACAGACTAACACGGCTGATACTCTGAAACTCCAAGTATAACTATCCTAATATTAATTAACCCCAGAAGAAGTAGAAAACAGCTATTCTGGATTAGTAGAAGGATTAAGAGTTTGTTAACAGGAAAAAAAGGCTTTATATAAAATACTGAAGAGCAGAAGAGAAGATGTCTAGATTCAGTGGGTAAAAACCTGGCTTCACTGAAGTCAATGGCTAAACTCCCATTGATATAAATGGAGCCAGGATTTCACCCCAGTGTTTTCTAGAGCTCATTAGAGAAAGCACATTTGCTAAAGCAAACCGTATGAAAAGAGCAAGGGGAAATGGGAGGAAAGATTCCTTTGGAAGCACAGAAAACCAAAGGCAAGGAGGAGATCTTGACTGAGAATGAATGAGCAGAAGAAAGTTTTCTAAGTATTCACATTAGATGGTATCAAACATGTCCAAATGAAATATGCTGCCTGTCTGACCAACACGAAGTTTTAATAAACCAGTAGCATTTCGGTTGCAAACCTAAAAGTAAATAGCCATGTCCAGATGGTTTTATACACTCCAGAATACTCTGCTGATCTGGCAACTTGTTCTTGTGATCAGTAGACTGGACAGTGGCTATTGTTACCCATCTATAAGGGGGAAAAGGCATGAATCAGGAAACTGTGGGTTAGATTGTCTACCTTCAGTCTCAGTTAAAATTCTGGAAACTAATTAAATGACAAAATAGCAGAAATGGATGATGATACAAAGCTATAAATGGGAACAAGCATGATTTTAGAAAAAGCAGATCATCCCAGACTAAATATATTCTTTGAGGTGATTTGTGAAGCTATCGATAAGGGGAGCATGTATGTAGTCTGTCCAATCCTTAGTGCATTTGTAGATAGATGTAGATGAACTAGAGGTAGATGAACAATAAGCTATGAACAAATTAATATAAAGAACATTATTTTAACAAAAAAGCAATGAACATTCTCCTGAGTACTACATGACTATCTGTGAACATACTTAGTTTAATGCTCTTTGGCTGTTTATTATACATCAGACATCCCAAGCAAACTATTAGTGCTACTGAGTGAAAAGAATGTCTGCTTTAATAAGTTATATGATAAATGAGGGACATCAAATCATATACAACTGCAGTAATGAAGAGATTAGTGTTTAACACCCCATTATAATATTGCCCACATCAGTTATCGCTTGTCTAGAATTCTAAGCATTGTCCTGTATACAACAGTTGTACTGGACAATGAATGGGACTGGCAATGCTCCTCTAAGTATTATGGCCCCAATTCAGCAAGGTTCTTAACACATGTTAACTTTAATAAGCAAGAGAGTAGCCCCATTGAACTATTGACTATTGGGGCTATTTTTATGCTTAAAGTTAGGCATGTGTTTAAGAACCTTGCTGAATTGGGATCTCTATGCCAAATAAATGATAAAGATGACAAAGAATTGGTCATCTTTACTTTCCATTCTCCACATGGGACTCAATCCTGCAAGGGTGTTTACACCCTTCACTCTCATGGGCTTCAGTGGAAGGTTAGGACTTACAGGATCCAGCCCAACTAGAAAATATACCCAAAGGCTTCCTTGATGCAGTGATCATGATTAACTACCCACATATAAGTCAGTTATAAAGCCAACTTTTGGGCCACACTACATGTGTTTTCTTTCTCATAGAATTTAGTCCTGTTTCATTACCAGTGAAGAGAAGACAATTTTGGGTAGGAAATCAGACTCCACCTGTCTAATGTAGCCTCCAAGTTACCTATTCAAATGAAAGGTATTTAGAATTAAAGGTTTACAAGCCTGGACTTCAGTTTTGATAACTACAGTCTTTTCTTTGGACTCTTCTTGAGGTTCTAGGCATTGCTTAATTTGTGCCAGGGCTGAGCCTGGCACCTCTAGACATGTCAGTTCATAGCCCTGGCATCTCTGGGCTTGCTGCATCAGTTATGAATGTAAAAAAATTGCTTGAGCTCCGGTACCATTTCCTTTACTATTTTCATTTTCATTTAATTAATTAAGCACTGGTTCTAGGCAACAGTTACAATGGAGAAAAGAAATAAAGACCCTAAGAAACACAGACTCTGCCCAACTTCACCATGACCATAAGCATCCTTTGACATGACAAGCTGGTATAGATTAAATGCAGTCTCACCAAATTTGTCAAAGAAAACTTCCCCATTGAGAAATCAGGACTACTTCAGAACAGAGCCCGTAACTCTAATCTGTCCAGACAGAATCAATGAGAAGTGAAATATAAGAAGTCTTGAATTTTAATTTGTTTCATCTTCTTAAGTGATACAAGCAGAATTTTGTTCCAGCCAAGACAAAATTCTCATCCCTTTTGTGAATTGAATTATGATGACTATTATTTGTATTAAAATAGCACAGAGATTGGGGACCCATTACATTAGGTACTGTACAAACAGTTTTGTGTGTGACAATCATAAAATCCCTCTCAAATCTGCTGAAGTCTGAGTGGTGAATTCAGTAATGAAAGACAAAACTGATCGTCAATTTATATCCAATCAGAAACAAATCACACACAATGGGGCTTCAGTCCCATAAACATTATGATAGCTTGTTTCATGGATCAAACTTTGGCAAACATCAGTCAGATTATAAAGAATAAATAAAACATTTGAGACAGATATATAGATATATATAGATATATAGATATATATATATATACACACTGTCCCCTTAAAACATTCCAGAGGCCACTGGATCCCAAATGCATTCGCAGGACTCTGTGAAATCTCACATTTCATAAACCAGAAAGACAAGATGGGGTAAATGCTGCTCAATTCAAAACCTAATAAAGTAGAACAGCAGTCATGAAATCCCATCCTGAAAGGGAAGAGCCATCAGAATGGCCTCCAGGAGATGAACAGAAAAGAGTGTGTCATGAGCTGTATATGAAGTACTGTCAGTGGGCAATCATGTATGGCAGCAGCAAAGCTCTAAGGGAAAATCCTGCCCTATCTTGTGTGGATGTTAGGAAGGGGAAAGAGATTATCAGGAGCCTGTTCTCTCCGACCGCACATTCACACAGGAACAAAGAGAGGGCTCTGCTAATTTAACTGTCCCATAATCCTGAGGAAGCATGGTCAGCTGATGTGAGGACAAGGGCAAATCCCCAGGCCTACTGTGTGCATGCAGCTGTCAGCAGGAGGTGCAGTGGAGATGTCAGGGGTTGTTCTTTAAAGGCGCAATAAGCAGCAACACTGAACACATTACCCCGGGCTTTCTTTAGCCACCTGCCTCTCATTGGCATACTGAGTCCTGGACCAACCATTCAGATGAACAGCTTTAATTCCAGCACACCTTCAGAGACTTGGTTGTTATGGGAAAATCTTGCCTGTGTATGTTAAATAGATTGAAGAAAACACATGGTACAAAAAGCCAACAACATGGGGGAAAAGAAAAAGCCAAGGAAAGCGATGTAATGAAAACAGACCCCAACGTGTTTTATACTCTGAAGAAACAGTGTCATTTCTAAATTACGTGTGGATTTGTTTCCATTTTCATATTCTTTACCAGGGCTTTTTGGAAGCTACAGAAAATGAGCACCAGAGACAAAAAAGTACTTCGCCCTGCAGGAATACAAAAATTGTAAAAGCACATGCAGCACTACAGAGGAGCAGTGCCATTCACTCACAAAGAATTTTGTGCATGTAGATGGCTGATTAATTGCTGGCCTGCCTAGACGAAGCTGCAATGAGCCAGATACTGTCAGCATGCCATCTGTTACCATGGAAATGCACAATGTTCCTGTTTCTGACAAACCCTTGAATACTGGATAGATTGTGCCATATGTAAATAAGGCAAATTAGTTTTCCTATATCTTCCAGACAAGGTTAGACTAAAAGAAAATATATCTGTTTAAACATACTGTAACCTCCAAGACGTGAAGTGGGCAAACCTCACTTCTTTTTTGTAAAATACCTCACTCAAATTGTTATTAGAGCCAACAGTCGGCAGATAAAAATTAACAAATATAAAATTAATTCTCTTCAACAAGCAATGTTTACAAAAGCAATTCTAAAAATAATAGAACAGTATATTAACTTGATTATTATGTTTACATAGTGGTAATATTTTATGTTCCAGGATTTTTTTTTCTTTTGACCCTGGCAGAGTTAGTATAGTAGAGATAAACTGGAAAATATCTAGTTTGTACAGTAAAACTTGGTTTTGGTTTGAACATTTGACCAAGGTACTGTCTATTCGTGAGATTTTTCAGGGTTTAACAGCAAAATATTGCATCACATATCCAGAGTACTATTATATAAAGACACTTTAGTAAATTAATGGCTAACATAAATCAACATAGCTGCACTGAATTTAACATTAAACTCCAGTTTAAAACAGCTGAGGATCTGGCCCTAAGTATTATGTAAAACTACATTAGAGTATCAGAGGGGTAGCTGTGTTGGTCTGGATCTGTAAAAGCGGCAAAGAGACCTGTGGCACTTTATAGACTAACAGACGTACTGGTGCCACTTTTACATTAGAGTAGATCAACTAACTGAATTAAATCAGGTTATTGTCACACGACAAATAAAGCAAAACTCCACTGTAACAGAATTTAGACTTTAGAGTTTATTTTAGATATTGACTAGTTTCTTTTTAAATGTTCACACTAAAAACAAATTAATGAAGTGCTCAAAATTAGTGAGATGTGTGCTTTGTTACGTACTTTGCCAATATAACAACATTTTCAATTAGGAAGTTACAAGTATTAGGCCAAATTGTAGCACTGGGCTGGATTCTCCTGTGATTGTGGCCACTTTTTGCTGCACGGTTGGTGGAATGTGGCCTTAACACTGATGCATTTGACCCCAAAAGGATCATCCCAGTGTAAGATGGCATGGAGCTGATGGAGAGGATTTTACACCACACATCCTCCCTGCTGCCAGTGCAGCAAAGGAAAGAGGGTGTGACCACAGAAAAAGATTATGTCCAGGATATCCCTACACATCACTGATCCCCAGCTGTGGTTCTGGCCCTTATGAACCATTAGTATCTGATGTAAGTTAGAGCAGCCTTCAGAGTGCTTTAACTCAATGTATGGGGACCAGCCCTGCATGCAGTGGTTGTGAGATTGGGGAAGAAAAAAGGTGATCTTAAAGCCACTTTTATACACATACACACCCTCAACATTCACTATGTGCCTGTATGGGTTTAAGTGAAGTTTTTATAGATTGTAGATTGAGCATGATAGTAATCTCAGGCTGGGGAGAAGACTGATTTACATTCCCCAACTTTTAACTCTCCTCATTGCATCTAAAGGGCTTGTGTATTCTTACTCTGGGTTTCCCCTCCCGCCTCTCTGCCAACTTCTTAATACGGTTGCACCACTGAGACTGATGTAGGATATAATTGCAGTCAAATAATATGCTCAACAAAATCATCAGGTAGCTGCAGATGTAAATTTTCATGGTATGTGGTAGTTCGAGTAACAATAAGGTTATCATGTTCATGGTAAATGCAATGTGTATTTTTAATATATTCTTTACATATTCCTTTTGTTGATGAGCGGGTTTATTTTTTTTTTAATCTAGCAGCTACCAATCAATCTCCAATGGACATTTGTTCAAACCAATGTACTGTAACAATCTGTCTCTACTAAATAGAAACTCTTGATTTTACAGATTTACAGACTCGTCTCAGTATCCCACAATAACGTGTTAAATCAAAGTAAATGTTTTATTAAATAGGGAGTGTTTGCATAAAACAAACACAATCATTTAAATTAATAACTCACAGTTTTTCAGAGATAAAACAGTTACTCACCTGTGACTGGAGTTCAAGACAGATTTGGCACACAGAATCATAGAATATCAGGGTTGGAAGGGACCTCAGGAGGTCATCTAGTCCAACCCCCTGCTCAAAGCAGGACCAATCCCTAACTTTTGCCCCAGATCCCTAAATGGCCCCCTCAAGGATTGAACTCACAACCCTAGGTTTAGCGGGCCAATGCTCAAACCACTGAGCTATCCCTCCCCCGCTCCCCACATTGTGGGATGTGTGATAGTGCAGCTCTGCTGGTGGACCCCTCTTGTAGCAGTAGATGTTGCAGTGCTCCCACACCTCCCCTCACAGCACCTGAATGTTTTAAGAGTGAGGCTACAAAAGGGGGCATGGCATGGCCACCTCACTTCCTTCAGCTCCCTCCTCAGGTCTAAGACTGAATGTAGGACTCCAAGGAAGAAGGGAAGGTCAGCAGAAAGTGTGACTATGTGAAGTACACCTCAAAGAACTCCAGTTACAGGTGAATAAAACCTTCATTTTTCCTTTGAGTGGTCTCTGCACATTCCCGCTCATGGGATAGTTTGATAAGTTAGATAAGTCAGATAGTTTGATAAGTCAGATAGTTTGTTATCTGTAGGTGGTGAGATACAGACTCTTAATTACTCTACCAAGGAATACTGGCGTACCAAACTGAGCATCCAGCCAGGATGCTAGGTCAAATGAGTCATGTTCTGTCAATGTATGCACAGAACTTCAAGCTGCAGCTCTACAAATTTCTGCAATAGGAATGTGCGTAAGGCATGCTATCGAGGCCACTTTTGCTCTTCTGGACTGTGACCTAATGCCTACAGGAGGGGGATAGATGCTAGTTTATGGCTCTCGTCTATAAATAGACTAACCCACTTAGACAGCCTTTGTGATGTAATTACTTGTCCTTTATTATTATCTACATTGGAGATAAAAAGATTTGGTGACTTTCTAAATTATCTGGTCTAATTTAAGTGATAGGCTAAAGCCAATTTAGCACCTAACCCCGTGCAATTTTGCTTCACTTGCATGTGAATGAGGACTGGAAAAGCATATTAGAAAATTGATTGATTAAGGTAAAAGTCAGTTATAACCTTGGCAGGAATTTAAAATGACAATGGAGAACTAATTTGTCCTTGTGGAAAACAGTAAAAAGGTGAGTCAGCCAGGAGGACTCACAGCTCGCACACTTCTCGCAGATGTTACAGCTATGATAAATGCCATTTTAATTGAGAGGTAGAACAAGGAACACTCCCTTATAAGCTAAAAGGGAGGCTTCATAAGCTGCATAACTGAAATCCCTAGACGGTGTTCACTCTTTGACTGGTGGATACATATTGACTGTCCCTTCAAAAAGCTCTTTAGTGTGTCATGAGTAAATACGGGCTTTTTTCAAACAAAGAGTGGTAAGCCGATATAGCCACTAGATGAACCTTTACAGCCCACAAAGAGACCTGAAAGTTTCAAACTGGGTAAAGACTGGATAAGAGCCATGGTTGGAGCTATGTTACCATTAGTTGCCCAAACCAGAAATCTCTTCCATTTAAGGTCACAGCACTTGCCAATTCACTCTTTTCTAGCATATGTCAAGACATGTTCCACTTCCAGTGAGCAGGATTTTTCTAGGTGTGTCAGAATCAGATGGCCCAGGCTGTTGAGTGCAGTGAGGAATGTCCAGGTGATAAACCCAGCTGTTCTGCAGAGTCAAATGGTCTGTGGTCACAGGCAGAGACTGATACACTCCTCTGGAAAGTTGAAGGAGCTGTTGAGCTGCTGTCCATCATTTTTTCCAGGATCTTGTTTATTCTGATGCTCAACAAGCCATCACCTTTGAAAGGAAAGCATTTCACCCATACTTTTGTTTCTGGTGGAAGACCAGATGACCTGAGTCATGCATGTTGCCTTAATGTGATATAAAGCTACTGTTCCTGCTGCTGCATCTGAGGAGTCAAATGATTCTCTTAGTCCATATTTAGCCACCAATTCCCCTTCTGCTATCAGGCATTTGGCTAGCTCCTTTTGCTCTTCAGGCAGGGATTTACTAAATATAGTCATTTTCTTCCAAAGATGGTACTGATATGTGGACATTACAGCCTGATAATTGTACACCATAATGCCCAGTGAAGCAGAAAAGAAAATATTCCTGCCCGGAATAGCCATCTTTTTGCCTTCTCTGTCTGACAGATTGGAGATTTTAATCACCCATGGTGTTAAAGGCTAACACAGGTCTAACAGTACTCATGAACCCTCTGAGAGGTTACAGAACCAAAGGGTTTGACCAAAAGCACCACCTGAATCAGCAAGGCTTGGAGCCCGTTTAGGTAGGTGTTCTTTATGAGCCCACAGTGTTAAAGTGCTGCAAATCGAACAGCATGAGGGAGATCGCCCTTCTCCCAGGCAAGTCAGATATCTCATATTGGCATCCAAACCACCTCTTGAACCCCGGCATTTTCCCCTTCATATCCACCACAGGTTCCGAGTGCCTGACCAAGGACCAGAAAACTCTAAAGCTAACCAAATAAAATGGAATAAAATGACTCTTAACAAATCAAATAAAATTAAGTTAAACTAACCTAATCCTAACTAACTAGTATCTAGCAAAGGCCCTGAGTCTTTGAAGTGAAAGATCTGGGCAGGATCAACCTGGAGAGGCTACTGGTCTGTCTGCTATTGTGGCTGTAAAGAACTGAGGTGGCTGGAGCATTCCACTGGGCACTGCTCAGAGAAGGTGTCCCACTGTCAAAGCTGCACCATCAGTGCATCTCGTAAGGCTACCTGAAGAACTAACTTTTCTGTAGAGAGTACAAAATACTAATACTCAAAGCAATAGTTTGGGTCAGTTCCTCATCTAAAACGTGAAGTTTAGTTCATTACATTTAAAAATATTTTCCGAGATATTTCATTGCCAGTTTTTTAAATCTTCATATAGCAACTGGTCAAGATAGCAGTTGAGGACAATTATTGCTGATATCTGTGTGTGTACCTCTTTCCAGACAGTTGGAAAATATAAGCCAATATCTGAACTGATTGCCTGTCTGAATGTAACGTGCAAACGGATTTGCAAATTTTATCTAAAGTTTAGGAAACTTGCATAATATACTAAAATAAGTATCCTGTGCTGCTTCCTGGTGAATACGGTAACAAATATACAGGAAAGTAAGGTTTCACAGCTGTCACTATGTTGCACAGCTTGAACACACAGAACTTCACAGCTGTCACAGAAACAGAACTCAGCTCTTCTTACTCCCAAAGCAATGGCCCCTTATGACTTGAGACTCCTTTTGCTATTAGCAGTACATAATACATGATACACAGTTGGGCAGTTCTGATTCTATCCAGTGGAGGACACAGAGAAACACACATAAGAGCCAGTTTATTACATACTTCCCATGGCCATTAAAACAACAAGTGATGAATCCAGTGATCTTATAGTGACTATTAATTGCCTCATTTATCAGAGTTCAACTCAACAAAATTAAACAATGTAAGAGTTCTGTAAAACAGTTTAAAACAAAGTTTCTGATGTAGAATTTGAACCTGATTCTCCACTTCCTTACACCCTGCATAGTCATTTACACGCATGCAAAATGAGTGCAAAATGGATCAAAATCAGCATTCTCCATTTGGTCACATCAGTGGTAACATTTTATACCCATAAGAACATAAGAATGGCCCTATTGGGTCAGATCAAGGGTCCATCCAGCCCAGTATCCTGTCTTCCAACAGTGGCCAGTGCCAGGTGCCCCCGAAGGAATGAACAGAACAGGTAATCATCAAGTGATCCATCCCCTGTTGCTCATTCCCAGCTTCTGGCAAACAGAGGCTAGGAACACTATTCCTGCCCATCCTGGCTAATAGCCATTGACTACCCTCTATGAATTTATCTAGTTCTTTTTGGAACCTTGTTATGGTCTTGGCCGTCACAACATCCTCTGGCAAGGAGGTCCACAGGTTGACTGTGCATTGTGTGAAGAAATGCTTCCTTTTGTTTGTTTTAAACCGGCTGCCTATTAATTTCATTTGGTGACTCCTAGTTCTTGTGTTATGAGAAGTAGTAAACAACACTTCCTTATCTACCTTCTCTACACCAGTCATGATTTTATAGACTGCAATCATACCTCCCCTTAGCCATCTCTTTTCCAAGCGGAAATGTCCCAGTCTTATTAATCTCTCCTTATATGGAAGCCATTCCATACCCCTAATCATTTTTGTTGCCCTTTTCTGAACCTTTTCCATTTCTAATATATCTTTTTTGAGATGGGGCGACCACATCTGCACACAGTATTCAAGATGTGGGCATACCATGGATTTATATAGAAGCAACATGATATTTTCTGTCCTATAATCTATCCCTTTCTTAATTATTCCCAGCATTCTGTTCACTTCTTTGACTGCTGCCGCACACTGAGTGGACATTTTCAGAGAACTATCCACAATGACTCCAAGATCTCTTTCTTGAGTGGTAACAGCTAATTTAGACCCCAACATTTTATATTTATAGTTGAGATTATGCTTTCCAATGTGCATTATTTTGCATTTATCAACATTAAATTTCATCTGCCATTTTGTTGCCCAGTCACCCAGTTTTGAGAGATCCACTTTGCACTGGTGTACATAACTACATTGTGGAGATCAGTTGAGAATCAGGCTCAAAGAAGTGTAGATTATAAAAGACCACATTCAGAGAATGTTAAGAAAGCAAAAAAAATCAGAATTAACAACAAAAGTTTGACCCGAGAGATACAGTATTGGGTAAATAGAATAAAAGAACAAAAGACATAACAGCAAGAGATAATCATAAAGGTCCCACCTGGTGTTTAGCTTCATCTCAAATCAGTAATTCTTTAGCAAATACAATATGGACTATTACTATTATACATAGTCAGACATCTTAATCATAGAAATGTAGGACTGGAAAGGACCTTGATAGGTCATCTGGTCCATTGAGGTAGGACTAAGTATTATCTAGACCATCCTGACAGGTTTTTGTCTACCCTGTTTATTCCTGAGAAACAATAAGAATAATATTTTGCACTTTTCATCCTAAAATATCAAAGTACTTTACAAACATTAACTGAGTTTCGCAATGCCCCTAGGGCAGAGGTAGTCAATAGGCCAACTGCGGGCCAAAACTGGACCACCAGACGTTTTTGAACAGACCGCAAAATCTTTTTATTTACTTATTATCATCATTATTGTTACAGTTGTGTGAAAAATGTTTCTCTGGAGTCTGGACCTTGACCAAGAAATTTAAACCTTGACAAAAAATAATTGACTACCCCTGGCCTCGGGGCGGGGGAGCGGGGGGAATAAATATTACCTGTTTTTCCTATGGTTAAACTAGGACAAAGCAAGATTTAGACCAACTTTTTCAAAACTCGCCATTGATTTTGGATGCCTCAATTTTTGGTTGCCCAAGTACAAGCTACCTTTAAGTGGCTTTGTTTTTAGCACCATATTTAAACAAAAACGTTTTAAAAAATTAGTGTATTTGCCCTAATAGGCAGCAAAAACCTCTAAAATTCTCTAAATCTATATCACACACTATCTGATCGATAGTATAAATAATACTCAAGTACATATATACTATTGCATCATCAACACATACATTAACTAGATTAATTACGCACTTGAGAGTGGCCTGAATTAATACCCCGGATCCAAAGACCCAGGGCCTTTGCGAAAATTTAGATCGGGTTCTGAATTTTGTCACTCAGCCCCATTCCTACTTTTAATGTACATTTTTGCTCAGAAGTTTCTATCCAGATTTTACAGAATACCATGTGAGTACTCCAGTTGTCACCTCTCATGGTAAAACCCTTTGGAAGAAATGAAATGGAAGGAAGTCTCCATGAGGCTCCTTATGGTGGTTTGTCCCCAGTTGTTCCATCAAAATGGCAGCTTTTTATGGGGTTGCTGGGAGAGGAGGATCATCTACATCAAAACCCTGGTTCCTCCATGACAATTCTTTAGCCCCAACTCCCTCCTATTCCGCGACAGTGTGACACCAATGGAGCTGCTTTGGCAGGAGTCCCATCAAAGATAATGTCTGTGTGTCAATTGTGACCACCTATATACACTGCGGAGCCTTTATTCCTATCAACACTGGTAAGATTTAACTAGGATACTTCCACAGTGCATTAAGAGGAGACTAGGTTCCCTGTAAGAAATTTTGGTTGAAAAATGTATACAAACTGCTAACCCATTCAAAAAACTAAGTCAACCATAACCACTTCCTAGTCCAAAGTCTCCCAACAGCACTAAGTCCATATTACTGACTCTAGGGCTGCAAATTTGCAGCATATGAAACAAATCATTTTCATCATGGAAGCTCAAAAACAAAACAAGAAAAAAACATATACTTGGACTACTAATTAATTTTGAACTCTTAAAAACAATTGGGTGGTGGTTTAGAGAATTTTATTTGTTTATTTATTTTTAAATACTTCTCGGCTCCTACTTTGTACAACCCATTATCAGCATGGAGTAAATTTTATATAGCAGTTTCTGAATATATGAGTATAATGAAAATGTGGAACAGCACAACTATAATCGAAGAGTCTAAAGTCATCCCATTGACAGCAAGACACAAAGGGCCTGCCAGATAGAAAACAAGATGATTATATTTCTCCTGTTCTTCTTGCTTCATTTTGCCTGATAGATTCAAACTAGACATCAGGTGTCTGATACTCCAGAGGAGCATATGTGCAAAGCCCCTGTAAGATAGAAATCAGATTGCAGATGAGAGGCAGAGTAATAGTTGTACCCCAGAGGACAATGTCCAACATTTATGGCCAGTTCCTCAACCAGGGGAAATGCCTGATTAATTTGTCCATCACACTGGGAACAACAGTATCTGTGTTTTAAACAAACAAATAAAGACAGGTGGTGAGCAACATCGGCAAAACAGTGAGTACATAGCGATAAGCAAAATAGTAAGTCCAGGTATCAGTGACATTCCAAGCAAAAGAGTGAGAGACAGAGAGAGAACAGGAGGATGGCCCAATATATGTGAGAACACTCAGAAGATGTTCTTGTTGCTAAGAAGATTCTATCCTCTGTAGCCCACAAGAAGGGCTATCAGAATGGAACAGATTTATGAACAGAACCTTGCAGTGTGTTTGTCAGAGGCCAAAAGTGGAGTAACTTCTGCAGATTTGCTATCTGGTTACAGTTTAACACAGCTTCCAAGAGGAACACTAAAGCTAGTTTCTCCCCAACTTTCTTTCTCCACACACAAGCCACTCCCAATTCCTTAAATGTCTTCAGGAGATCCCAGGATTTCTGGAGGGTGACAAGACAGCTGGTAGGACCTGGAAGTTTGCCAATTTTCCAGCAATGAGAACACCATCAATCCAAACAATTTTGATCACAAGCAGAGGTTCACAAAGGTGATAAACCTCAAATCCAAAAGATCAGTCTATGCAGGTTTGGGGTAAATGTTAACAGCTCTGTGCAGAAACAAAAAGCTTGTTACATCAAATAGAATTTGGTGTTTTTAAGATCTGTACACATGTAATAATTTTCTAAACTAAATGAGGTTTAATATTGTTCTTTAATTATTAATTTTAAATAAGATCCTGAGGATGTAGGTAGCGACAGGAACCATTTCAAGCCTAAACCTATCAGACTGACAATGAGCTTCTCAAAGAGAATCTTCCTCTCACTCTCTTGCTTTCCAAACAGCTTAGCACCGTGTTAATTACAAAAATTGCTCCCCTCTTATACCTGCTTTCACTGTGAAGGCAAGACTCAAGCTAAGAACAAGTCTCAACATGTTCCTCTTGTGGACTCTGATTAGAGGACTCTGTTGCTTTCCCTTCTCTTGAATTTATCACACTGGTACTCCAAAATCTACATTTGTTCTCCACCCAATTCTGCACTGGCTTCAAGGTCCTGGTCCTCATCTTCAGCAGGGTAGCACCCAACTTCCTCTCTCTCTACATGTATACTCAGCATGAACAGTGCAGATGACAGAGTCCAGCGGCTGGGGACAGAGAGGTCCCTGTGGAGGGCTCTCAGCTTCAGAACACCCTGCAACCAGACAGCAGGCTGAACTCAAGGCTTGCCATGTTCAGTGCAGAATGCAAGGCTTACCTCTTTGCAGTGGCCTTCCCTTCAGGAAGCAGACTGATGAAACACCCAGCACATCGCTCATAATTAGCATCCAAAAAGATGACAGATTTTCTCCTGCCCCAGTACACTGCTCAGTGCAGGAGACGAGGAGTCAGTCATGGAGCTGGTTGTGGTGCCCTGATTCTGAGGGCTGGCCCTGGTGCCATTCAGAGCTGCTGCCAGGCAGCTCTGACATATGCCACTGACAATCAGTCCTAACTTATACCAGTGGAGGATTGGTGAATCAGAGCAGAGCTCCACCACTCCTGACATGCTCCACACCAGGTGGTTGCTAAGGTGCTGGACTCAGCAGTGGTACAGCTGTACCAGCCAAGAGTCTCCCTATGCCAGGGACCATAACCAGGCTTTAAAAAGTGAGCTAAAAATATCCAAAGAGTCAGGAGAAAAGCCAGGAATTATCATAATCATACTAAAAAGAAAAGGAGTCCTTGTGGCACCTTAGAGACTAACCAATTTATTTGAGCATGAGCTTTCGTGAGCTACAGCTCACTTCATCAGATGCATACCGTGGAAACTGCAGCAGACTTTATATATACACAGAGAATATGAAACAATACCTCCTCCCACCCCACTGTCCTGCTGGTAATAGCTTATCTAAAGTGAGCAACAGGTTAGGCCATTTCCAGCACAAATCCAGGTTTTCTCACCAAAAAGAAAAGGAGTCCTTGTGGCACCTTAGAGACTAACCAATTTATTTGAGCATGTGCTGGAAATGGCCTAACCTGTTGCTCACTTTAGATAAGCTATTACCAGCAGGACAGTGGGGTGGGAGGAGGTATTGTTTCATATTCTCTCTGTATATATAAAGTCTGCTGCAGTTTCCACGGTATGCATCTGATGAAGTGAGCTGTAGCTCATGAAAGCTTATTCTCAAATAAATTGGTTAGTCTCTAAGGTGCCACAAGGACTCCTTTTCTTTTTGCGAATACAGACTAACACGGCTGTTACTCTGAAACCTGTCATAATCATACTGTAACAGTACAGCTGCTTAGCATCTAGATATTACAGTGTTGGGCACTGTAGAAATGCATGGGAGGATGTGGGAGAGGGGGAGGTACAGGGATCTGAGACAAAGAACAATCCCGATATGTAAGCTCAAGACAAGTTGCAAAACTAGACTACACACACAGAGTCTCCTCTGTAGTTATACACATAATGTCAAAAGGAGGAATCTCTCTATGTCCTTTTATTCCATTACAAAATTATCTTCATGCTAATTATCAAGAGAGCTTCATATAACTAAATTAGTCTAATACAGAGTAAAAATTGTATAGTAAAACATCCCAAGTTTTTCAGCATAGTAGTCCAAAGGTAATATACCATCCAAAGGTTTTGAGCAGTGGGGCCCTGGTCATCCCGGAAGAGCAGAGCTATCCATTCAGCATGTGGCTTGGTATTCTAGAAACACTGACAAACAGATTGGAAGACATCTTAAAAATGTTCCCTATGCAAAAACATGGAAAAGCTACTCAATTAAGCCAGTCAACAAAATCACTGAGACTTTAAAAATATATCTAATTGAAGATACTATATTTCTACAATATATCTAAGATTTATCTCAGCATTTCCCCGCAAATGCATCAGCAATGAGCATTCCAAAAGTGCAAAAACTTGACAAACACAAGGAAAAGCTGCCACACTAGTCATCTACTGCTCTGACTTTATTGTCCCAAAATTCCACCTCTTGCAAGGATGAGGAACATGTTTAAATCAATACTAATATTTCTGCTGTATCTGTTACTATTGTTTCTCCAATGTTTACCCTATATAGCATGAAATTAATGCAGCTACTAAAATGAGTGAACAGAAAATGTATTTAAGAAATCAAGGGGTCTTCACTCCAACTTTTTTCAACAGGTCTCTGGCTGGTGCAAAATCTTAACATACCTTCAGTACAGTGTGGGGAAGGGGAAGGAATGGCTTTATTCTGAAGTCATCATATTTCATAAATTGGCATCTTCTAATGTTCTGTGTTAGAATTGCGGGAACCTACCTACCAATTACAAATCCGGCACATGATGCTCATACACAGACAGGATTTTCCCCCTTTTGAAGACTCCTTGCAGAGATCACAGGAGACGAACCTACCAGGTTGCCTTAGCCAGCAAGTCTATCAATCTTTGCCAAAAAAAAAAAAAAAAACAACAAAAAAACAAAACAAAACCAACCCTGGGTAAATCAGTGAGGTTGGCGCTTTCAGGGACTCCAGTTATCCCCATGTGTTTAATCCTGGATTTATTTTTTATTTCATCTGTCTTGCCAGTCAACCATTTATTATCTAGGCACAAACCTTTAATAACCTCTGTATGATCTGAGGTCATGGTTACTACTAGAGAGACTTGCCCACATTCACCCCTGTTGAAATTCCTTTGAAGTCAATGAAGTTTCCAACAGGGATTAATTTGGCCCACTGTCTCCAGTGTTCTCAGATCTGTACTTCCAATGGTTTCTGTGGATCCCTGTGCACCACCTAATCATTTGTGTATGAAATCAAGACTAATTCTAAAGAAGCCCTTGAAGCAGGTACTAATGGAAGTGCAGGGTATACCATCCCTCACTTCCCTCAGTAGAGGCTGGGCAAACAACTCTTTTGGATGGAATCTTACCTTCAAGTACCTAAACATTCAAGCTCAGCAATGTTATCTAGCAGGAGATAAAGAACAACTGAGAAAGTACAGGAAAAAGAAACATTAATATTCTGTAAGACAAGCCAAAACATTTCTGTACCCATCCCAACTCTCACATGCACACTCCGAGAAACCACTAAATAGAGAGATCATCTGTGTATTTCTCCCCAGCAAAAACCATATTCCCATTTGTGGTATCAAAAATAGCTGCTGTTGCAATTACCAGCAAAGGATTCAGAGTAACAGCCGTGTTAGTCTGTATTCGCAAAAAGAAAAGGAGTACTTGTGGAACCTTAGAGACTAACCAATTTATTTGAGCATACGCTTTCGTCAGCAAAGGATTATTATGGCTTTATAGGGAGTGCGTAAGCAACAGAAAAGGATACGTTCTTAAAGATCCTGTTTTCAAGAAAACATGCTGCACAACAATAAACTAAGAGAAAACAGGTAGGAACCAAGGAATTGCCAAACTCAATCACACCACTATTTACTTCAGTAAGGGTTTTTAAGATTAACTCTTATTTTTGTATTTGGCACCCAGACAGCACAGTGATGAGAACCAAAGTAATGCTTAGACAGACAGGCTGTTGGACAAAGGGAATACTATGCCCTACCTTGGAGCTGGGGATGCATAGGTTAGGACAGCTTCATAGTCCTTTTGCACTACTCAAGCAATACAAAGGGGCTGTAGAAGGAATGAAAATCTGGCCCTCCTTGCCACATCCGTGACAGAAATTAGACTCCCATTAATGCTGTATTTCAACACTGCACGTTTGTACCCAAAACCTGAGTAGGCTTTCAATTAGACCCAAAGGTCTAGATCATCACAACTGGTGTAAATCATCATTGTGGCTTTGCTGTAAATAGAGTGATGCCAATTCATGGAGCAACATCAGTTCCATCCAGCTGAGGATCTAACTCAATGTATTTAAAATACCGAGTTACATTATAATGGCAGCAATAACAAAAATTTAGGATATTTCCATTAGTTGTTATTTGCAGTGCTAGATTACCAGCACAAATAGAAATTTACAAAACAGAGCCTTACATTCATTGCAAAGTCCTGTGTTTAAATTATTCTCCCAGGAATTATTGTACCAAGAATACATACATTTGCGCTAATAAGAATACTTTTTGTGTTAGTTTTTATTGTACAACCTTTTGTTAAAGTATTTTGGCTTTTTAATAAGTGAAGTCCTGGTAAGTGTGTGACAGAACCTGTAAACATTACCATTTGCTGAACAGTTGTAAATATCTTTATAAAAGCTGTAAATAACTACAAATACCACAAAATGTAGTTACTGCTGTTCCTATTTATTCAAGACATTTTCATTTAAAGTCACAAAAATAAATGTGTTCAACCAATACTAAGAGTCCTGACAGACAGAAATTCAAGAAAACTCCAAGGTACAGTTTTAAATCCATCCTTTCCCCCTGTCCATATGGAACTACATGTAAAGTCATCTCTTTCCATACTCCAGCAACAGAGAGTAACACAGCTTTGTTTCAGTTTAAGATTTGGTGAGATCTAATGTAATTATTTGGTGATCTGACTAAAAATCAGAAGCAGCAGAGAATTGACTCAAGGCAAATTAATTAATCACTTTAAAAATGCGTCCAGTTTTGGCTAACGTCACTTTAATGTTCAGAACATCGCCTATGCTTCTCTATGCTGTTTATAGGGAATCCCTAGATATCAGGGTTTAAGACAATCAAAACATTTTCAAGGGCAAATATTCATTTAGTCAGTCTGGGAAAGCACTGGTGTCCACTGTGTAGCACACTGCACTGGGACTCTGGATCTATTCCCAGTTTATAACTGTGTGATCTTGGGCAAGTCACTTCACCTCTCTGTCCCTCTGTTTCCTCTCCCATCCTTTGTAAGCTCTTCTGGGAAAGGACCATCTCTTGCTATGTTTGTACAATGGCTAGCATGACAGGGACTCATTCTTGGGTGGGGTCTCTAGTGCTTCTGTAATAAAAATAATAAATACCAATACATTTTTTTAGAAGGTGAACCTAGGCTCCTGGATGGACCTGTAACTTTTTCAGCATCTCTCTGCAGCTTTACCTCTACTATAGCTTTTTAAGAGTTTATTCCTTTCCTGAACAGCCTCATTGCTTGGGTGGGAGTGACACTGGCATAGTAAAAGCAAGATTATGAGCCATTTACCCATACTACTGAGCAGTTACTCGCTCAAGTAAATCTCATTCAAGTCAATGAAATTACTAGGATGAACAAAGCTTAGCAATAAGAATAAGAGGCTCACAACCTGTTCTTTAAAAATGAAAGTTTTTTAAAAATAAATATTCTCTGTTCTTTAATTACGTTCACTGGCAGCTTGACACTCAATGAGACATAACATGGGGGAAATATAAGTCACATACATTAAAATGGACCAAAATAAGTAAATTTATGCCACTCTGAAACTATTAACAGATGCTACATCGAATGAAAACACAAAATGCAATAGGTAACACAGAAAATTAAAGGAAAAACAAAGCTATCATCCAATCTGGCCCCAAATCCTTGTCTTTTCCCCCCCAGATTTAGTCTAGTTAGAGACAGTTCTTTGAAGCCTTTGTACAATTCTGATATTCTCCATTAATGCTGCCTAACCTTATATTAATTTATAATGTAAACCACTCTTCAAACACCTTGTGATACACAAATGAGTGCACACATGGCTGTGTACAAGAAGAGCTACAAGATGTGTGAGGTGATATCTTTTATTGGACCAACGTCTGTTGATGAAAGAGACAAACTTTTGAGCTACACACAGCTTGAAAGCTTGTCTCTTTCATCAACAGAAGCTGGTCCAATAAAAGACATTATTTCACCCACCTTGTCTCTCTGATATCCTGGAACCAACACTCTACAATACTGCAAACAACATATAAGAAGAGCTGATATATATGGGCTGAAATGCCCTCCACCAGTACACACAGCTAAAATTTAGCCAAATCTTTCCAATGTCGAGGAGAGAGATATCTCTTAGCCTTCCATAATTCCATAATATTTGAGAAAAAGAACTAGAAGAACTTGTACAATATTCTATCTATTGTAAAATATCCACCTGTTATACCTTTGATGAATCTAATCCAATGTCATTTTTCCCTACTGTATTCTAATCACACTAGCCCTATTTTGTAACGGGCTTTGTTACAAGAAAATTGACCATGACATCTGCTAACCACCCATGTCTTCAGCTTAGATGCACAATTGATATCATGATCAATTATTAGGCAGTATAGTCCATAATGATGCTTAGTTAAGCGATTAAATAGATTAGAAATCAGATCCATTATGGCACATTGCCCCCATCCAGTATGTAAAGGTGATGTACAGAATTTTATTTAACTGCATAGCTTAACATACTGTTTAGAGCATGCAGCATTATGTTCAATGAAAATTTTAGCTCACTAGATGGACCACAGGATTTATAATTTCTCAAAGCACTTTACAGATGTTGATTAAGCCTCAGTGAATTAAGCTTCACAGCATCCTTGAGAAAGGCAAGGAGTTGCTTTTCCCACCATGGAAATGCAGCTGCTTCTGGGATGGTCCATGGCAGCAGTGTGAATACCTCTCTGCGCCACAGATTAGGACAAAATGGTACCTTGTTCTTTAATCACAGAACTGTGGTTTCAAAACCCACATTAGGCTGTACTGTAATGTCCTTTATCGGGAGGGGTCTGTAACCCAAGCACCAGGTCCAGGCTAGAGTATAAATTAAACAGTTGTTTGGCAGTATCTGAATGTAACCAAGTTTCTGCAACATGCCAAACCTTCTCCAACTTTCTAGAAGTCTTCACTGGAAGGGTCAGTGGACTCCACACAGGTCTCTCTACAAAGACACTACTCTCCTTCATTCTACATGAAAATGTACTGCTATCCCCATGAACAACCATCATTACAATGTCTGTAAGCACTTGCAGATGTAGCAGCAACCAACATTTCAGAATAAATTCCCAGGAACTGATAAAACCAATCCAATCCCATATGAAAGGTGCTTATCCGTCATAGGCTAAGACAAGTGGATGAAACACTGAACTGGGACTCAAGATAATTGGGCTTAAGTCCTACCTCTGCCACTTGCCTTCTGCGTCACCTTGAACAAGTGGTTCACCTCCCTGTGCCTCAGTTTCCTCATCTGTTGAACAGGAATAATGCAATTTACCTCCTCTGTGAAGTGCCTTGAAATCTATGGATGAAAAGAACTAGGTATTATTAGTAGTAGTACGAAAGTTGTAGGTATTCATTCACTTTACATTACCTACCGTTTGTTTTGTGCCATCTAAACATACAGTCGTTGGGTTAAACATGCTGCAATATAAATGACGTAATACAAAACAAGAGATCAGATATTTGTCCTGATTTGGAAAGTGACCTCCTAATTTGAAGTTGCTGCGGAACGTGTCATCATTTCTATGGTACTAGTGCTTCAGAAGTAGCAAGAGAATAGAACAGCAAACCTACCATATCTGAAGAATTTTTACTCTGTGTGCGTGCGTGTGCATATGCAGTCTTGTCTTTGGTACTTTTATGACTCCCCCCTTACCATAGTATCTGGGCACCTCCCAATTTTTAATGTATTTATTCTCACAATACCACTGTGAGGTGGCAAAATATTATCCCCAATTTACAGATAGGGAACTGAAGAAGAGAGAGACTGAGCAAAATTTTCAAAAGCACCTAAATTCCATCAAAAAAAAATCCCTACTTAATCTGGGTGGATATTATACTCTTACATTACAAAGAAAAATATTCACCCTATAAGGATGAACTAGCAGGATCTGGAGCCAAACTAAGGCTATGTCTACAGGACAGGTTATGTCGTCATAATTTATGTCGCTCAGGGGTGTGAATAAACCATCCCTCTGAACAACGTAAGTTATACCAACATAAGCGCCAGTGTGGACAACGCTATGTCGGCAGGAGCGCGTCTCTCGCCAACGTTAGTACTGCCTGTCACAGAGGTGGTTTTATTATGCCGACAGGAGAGCTCTCTCGCGTCGGCATAGAGCATCGTCACCAGACCCACTGCAGCGGCCCAGCTGCGCTGCTGCAGTGCTGTATATGTAGACAAGCCGATATGTTTTGAACGGAAGGAGCCCAGGAAACCCTTTCACTGCTAATTATTTTAACTCATGTGTCATGCAATAACTCACATGTTGGTAACCGTCAAAAGTCAACATTTACCGGTAGTGATAATAGTTACTAACATCTGAGGCCCTGAAGTTATTTACCATTATAAATGTACAGAAAATAACACAACATCTCATATACTATTCTTTGGCAACTCTTGGTAAACGTTGACTCTTCAGTGCTGACCACTGCACTGTGCATACTATTATGTTTTTATTTTTCTGATTCCTTGAGAATAACCCTAAAGAGGCCCAAATGTAATTACCATATACATGTAATCTGTCTTAGCATAGAGAAATACGCAGCACTTAATATCCAAATACCCTACTACTATTTAAACAACAACAACAAAATACTTCTCATGTTCAGCAGATACATTGAGCAGTTACCAATTAAGCAAATAATAATCTCATGACATTTGATGCATGGAAAAGATATTAATAGCTATTCTTTATAAAGTGAGTACTGATGTCTGATTAATGTATAGTGCTGTAGGCTTATTGGAATACATAGTGTCCTGTCACCTCAGTGATGTAAGACAGTGTGTAGGTTTAGTCTTGCATGTGACAAGAGTTTTGAAGCAGTTTTAGGAAGGCATAGATTTTCTGAGCTACTTATCGTTCAAAAGAGCAATAGGAGAGCAGGGAAAGGCCGAAGCACCAATAAATCAAGAAGAATTGAGAGCAGAGGTGGATTACGGGGTTATGGGGCCCCGGACCAGAGCAAGTGGGGGACCCTTCCCACCCTGTCCGCCTGCAGTCCCCCCACCCTCCCTCTCAGCTCTCTTGCCAGGGAGCAGGGTCAGGGCACGGGGGCTTCCCCCACTCCCCAACAGGAGCGCTGGGTGGGCGGAGCAGGTTGGGGTGCGCTCATTTTTCCAGGGGCCTCCCAATTGCCAGGACCCCTGGGAATGGATCCCATTGTCCGAGTGGCTAATCCACTACTGTTTGAAGTCAGGAAAAGACTTATCTCAGCGCATGATAGGGAAGGCAGAACAGTCTTAAGTGACCTGTCATCTCCTGAACAAGGAATGGTGGGTAGAGAACCTTCAAAGGGGCAAGAATCCCCTGAATATCAAATAAACAGATTTTGCCACATGAAAAGAATGAGTGTCCACATTGTTATATGCTGTAATTAGGACACAGCAATAGCTCCACACATCTGAACAGTCTACTTTACTACAGAAACATCTACCACCAAGCAAAGACATACTAAAACACATGGGTGCCCTTCAGCGCCATCTAGTGATCCCCCAAGTAACTCCTCACCACATCTGTCAAATTTGTCACACAGACTTGCAAGGCCCTGAGCAGAAATTATTTGCTTTTCAAAGGTGCTGAGCACACACAATGCCAACTGAAGTCAACAGGAGATGTAGGTGCACAGCACCTTTGAAAATTAAGTTAGCCATTCACTGTTGACAATGTGACTCATTTGTACTTTTGTGGGGGTGTTTTTTTATTACATACTATTTTTGTAAAGGTATGATAATGTACTGAGGTGAAGTTCAGGAGACACTATATAGTCCAGTACAAAGGAAGGAGTTTACATATTTTATTAATAATAAAATAATTAACATGTTTCACACTTGAACAGCACCTTCCTCCCTCAAACATCTGATGCTGCTTTATATGCATTAATGAATTAAGTGTGACACCATCCTGGTGAGGTAAGCAAGTAAATCCCCAATTCACAGATGAGAAAAATGAATAATAAGCACATATACTGCTATATATGTTCAAAGCTGCGTGCAAAAAGACAAGATGCTCTCTCTCTCTCTCTCTCTTTGTTTTTGTTTGTTTGTTAAGGAATACTCAAGGGTCACCCCATCAGTTAGCCTCTAAGACTGCCCCAGGACTGAAGAGGTTTTCATCTTGCAGTAAATTATGCCAGATCCTCCAGTGCCCTGTACACTGTCTAATCATTTACACCTGTATAAAGTGGGAGTAACACACTACCACACTAAGTGGGGGTTCTGATTTGGTAGTATTTGGCACCTACTTCCTACAGGCGTAAATGACTGGCAGTGGAGAAATAGGCCCTGTGTGTTTCATCTTGCTTAACAAGATGACACAAGATCCAGTGATCCTGACTATTCCCTCACTTATATTGTTATAAACCCAGTGTGACTTCATTGACTTGGATGGATTTACTTCCTGATTTGCACTAGTGTAAATAAAAAAATTTAAAAATCAGGTTCAAAAATTTTAGAAGAGAATTTCAAAAGAGAAGGAAACTGACAAGCAATAAAGATCAATCACTGCTCTTCTAGATAGATGATGGGTCAGCGTTATCTTTGATCAAGAGTGACTAAATATCACTAGTCAAATGGCAACTACAAATGACAAGTGAAACAAGCTTGTGATTTTTGCTGAGTTATTGGATAAAACTACTTATAAGCCTATAATAAAATGGTCACAAACAAGACAATTCAGTACACAATGAAAGGTCTACGTATACTTACTGCTGTAACACAGCACAATTACAGCATTATCCATTAACGTGAAAGAACAGGAGCATATCCCGCAACTGCCATTAGATGTCATTTCCATTTGCTATTTCACAGATACCTAATGTGCTAGGTACATCCAGCAGAGAGTTGCTGGACATGTCTAATAGCTCCCGATGCTATTTATTATTAGTGTCTTGATTTGAATGAAACAGTCCATTTAATATGGCAACACAAGACTCAATAACATGTCCAGCAAGGTTAAACTCAGACCATGCTAGATGCTATCTACACATGTGACCAAGCTGAAATCAGGCAAATCATGAGCTAAATCAATTGGTCTCCAGAAGGAATTAGGAACGTGCTGAATGAGCAATCACTGTTGGCCAGTTAATTAAATAGCATGAGCCACAGGAGTTAGCTCTGCATTTTGCCCTCCTGGCTGGAGGATGCGTACCACGGCAGGAGTATGGGGATCACAAATGAGGTATGGGTTGAGAGACCCATCCTCAGGACCTCCACAGAGATGAGCGGAATGCTCTCCCCCTTCAAACCCACAAACTCACTCAGCAACAGATGCCTCTGAGGGGGACAGTTTCATGAAGAAACGTTAACCTTAATTTTTTATTTTATTTTATTTTCAATTTATAAATATATAAATATTAATGATCTGGCTAATATTTAACTTCACTGCCCTCTGCTGGATGGAATTAACACTACTTGTCAGGTCCCACACTGCAGTTAATGGAAAAACAATGAGGAGTCCTTGTGGCACCTTAGAGATTAACAAATTTATTTGGGCATAAGCTTTCATGGGCTATAACCCACTTCATCAGATGCATGGAGTGAAAAATACAGTAGGCAGGTATAATATACAGCACATGAAAAGATGGGAGTTGCCTTACCAAGTGAGGGGGGGGGTTCAGTGTTAATGAGGTCAATAAAATTAGGGTGGATGTGGCCCATTTCCAACAGCTGACAAAAAGGTGTGAGTATCAACAGAGGGGAAATTATTTTTTATAGTGACCCAGCCACTCCCCGTCTTTATTCAGGCCTAATTTGATGGTGTCAAGTTTGCAAATTAATTCCAGTTCTGCAGTTTCTCATTGAAGTCTGTTTTTGAAGTTTTTTTGTTGAAGAGTGGCCACTTTTAAGTCTCTTATTGAGTGTCCAGGGAGATCGAAGTGTTCTCCTACCTGTTTTTGAATGTTACAAATCTTGATGTCTGATTTGTGTCCATTTATTCTTTTGCGTAGAGACTGTCCGGTTTGGCCAATGTACATGGCAGAGGGGCATTGCTGGCAATGGGTTAGGGTTAGGGTTGCTGGCACATGGCTAGTGGTGTTCTGTTTCTTTCTTTCTTAAGCCTACAGGATCTCTATCAAGTGTTCTTCAAACTACAATACCCACCTAGGGAAGTGAAGAAACAGATTGACAGAGCCAGAAGAGTACCCAGAAGTCACCTACTACAGAACAGGCCCAACAAAGAAAGTAACAGAATGCCACTAGCGATCACCTACAGCCCCCAACTAAAACCTCTCCAGCGCATCATCAAGGATCTATAACTTATCCTGAAGGACGATCCCTCACTCTCACAGACCTTGGGAGACAGGCCAGTCCTCGCTTACAGACAGCCTCCCAACCTGAAGCAAATACTCACCAACAACTACACACCACACAACAGAAACACTAACCCAGGAACCAATCCCTGCAACAAGTCGCATTGCCAACTCTGTCCACATATCTATTCAAGGGACACCATCATAGGACCTAGCTACATCAGCCACACCATCAGGGGTTCATTCACCTGCACATCTACCAATGTGATATATGCCATCATGTGCCAGCAATGCCCCTGTGCCATGTACATTGGCCAAACCGGACAGTCTCTACGCAGAAGAATAAATGGACACAAATCAGACATCAAGAATTGTAACATTCAAAAACCAGTAGGACAGCATTTCAAACTCCCTGGACACTCAATAAGAGACTTAAAAGTGGCCATTCTTTAACAAAAAGCCTTCAAAAACAGACTTCAACAAGAAACTGCAGAACTGGAATTAATTTGCAAACTTGACACCATCAAATTAGGCCTGAATAAAGACGGGGAGTGGCTGGGTCACTACAAAAAGTAATTTCCCCTCTGTTGATATTCACTCCTTCTTGTCAACTGTTGGAAATGGGCCACATCCACCCTAATTAAATTGGCCTCATTAGCACTGACCCCCCACTTGGTAAGGCAACTCCCATCTTTTCATGTGCTGTATATTTATACCAGCCTACTGAATTTTTCACTCCATGCATCTGATGAAGTGAGTTACAGCCCACGAAAGCTTATGCCCAAATAAATTTGTTAGTTTCTAAGGTGCCACAAGGACTCTTCGGTTTTTTTGCTGATACAGACGAAGACGGCTACCCCTCTGAAACCTGTCACCATGCAAGGCAGTTAATGGAGATTCTTCTTCCATGCAAGAGGCTTGGGGGGCTGTGCTTTTAGAGCCGGAATTATCCCCAGTACAACTGGCATGTTCACTGTATGTATGCTGTGCATCATAGTGACCCTCTCAGCGCCATTTAAAGTGGGGAGCATAGATTCTTTCCCCTTCTCCTGCCTCACCCTCCCTCTTCCCCATCCCCTCTCAGCCTGATGGTCCAGGTCCATGAGCCTCTAGCCTCATCTCCTTCAAATCTGAGTGAGTCGTGTTGCAACCTGGTGCGCAGGGTCACAGCACCACTCAGGTTTGGGCCAGCCAAAAAGTGGTCAGGCCATGGTCCAGGTGCTCCCCCAACCCTGCTCTAGCTCCATAGCCTATGTCTGTGAACACCAAGGAATTTGAGACTTCTGATCCCAGAAACGGCAGCACTCACACTGCTGGAAATCTGATATCCTGTGTGACCCTCATATGGTTGCCAATGAACAAATGGTGACTGAACCCATTTCCATTCTGTTTAAGAATGAGTAGTAGAAATATAATGTTTAATTAGAGCTAGGTGCATACTCTTAAGAAGAAATACACTCATCCAACCAGGGAACAGAAACAATACCCATGTGACCAGTTTGCAGCTCAGCTTTAAACAGCTAGGCAATTTCTGTTTCCAGACAGCAAGCCACAGAGTAAACCAAGTAAGTCAACATTTTCTGAGGCATATTTTTAAGACAATATATATGATTAAATTACAATGTATGCACCAATTCAGGAAAGTCCTTAAGCACATGCTTAAGTCCCACTGAAGTCAAGCACGTGCTTCTGTCCACCCCGTTCCGGACAGCAATCAAGCACATGCTTAATTTTAAGCACATGCTTGACTTCCATGGGACTTAAGCATGTGCTGCCCTGAACTGGAATGCTTTCCTGAGTCAGGGTTCTAATTTGTAGACACTTTCATGAATAGTCCAAGAACACAAAGCTCATCACTTGAATTACTCGTGAATTATTCACCCAGCTCCATGTTTAATATTACACAGCTAACTTCTTCTGATTGATAAGCCAGTACTAAAAACAGAAATTGTTTTCTGGAATCCTCTACTGCTGGCATCATGATTATATATCTGTATTGTGAGAACACGAGAAGGTTCAGGGCCTACCTCATTGTACTATAGGGGTGCTGGTACAATTTGTATAGTGGAGATTCTGAGAGCCACTTAACCAAACTGTAAGCCCTGTATATGATGGAAACCACTTCAAGCCAGGAGGTGCCGCAGCACCCCCACCCCCCACATCCCAAGTTCAGCACTTATGTTGTGCTATGTACTGCTCAAAGAGATGGACGATGCAATCCCTGTCCTATAGAGTTTACAATCTAATTTAAGACAAGACACAGAAAGTGAGAGAGGATGAGGGAAACACTAAATAAGATCATGTAGTTACACAGGCTAACCAGGGCCCCATATCAGCAACACACTTAAGTAAATTCTTAAATCTCTTTGAAATCAGCAGGACTTCAGCACACGCATAAGAACTTTGTTGAATCAAGGGCTACGCGCAGAACTTGTTCATTGCGAGTCATTTAAAAGATGTAGCTGTAGCTCACGAAAGCTTATGGTCAAATAAATTGGTTAGTCTCTAAGGTGCCACAAGTACTCCTTTTCTTTTTAGAGGGAAGGCGGCACACAGGATGAAATCTTGGCCCCATTGAAATCGATGACAAAACCCTCATTGACTTTAACGGTATTTCCCCATAATATTCCATGTCAGGCATGCCATTCGGCAATTGGAGGAACATACAAAATGGGCCAAGTGAAAGAATTCCTCCTATGATCACTGCTTAGATACAGACCTTAACAACAAAGAAGACATGCAAAGAGCAGCCCAGGATAGACAGGGACGGCAGAGTCCAGGCCCTAAGCAACATCTGACTGTGGAGGGAGGATTCAGATTTAGCCATGGGCCGATACGATCTCTCTCCACCTTCCTCTTCCCAGCCCTTAACAGACATATCTTAATAGTGTTTCTTCTTCTACCAGCGCCCATTCATCATCCTAATCTCACACATATTCAGATGACTGGTACTTGACTTCTCTTTGGGCTACTCCCTGAATTGACCACCAGAGTCTACTGCAGTCTAAATTCTATCAGCTCCACCAGATAGAATCATAGAATCATAGAATCATAGAATATCAGGGTTGGAAGGGACCCCTGAAGGTCATCTAGTCCAACCCCCTGCTCGAAGCAGGACCAATTCCCAGTTAAATCATCCCAGCCAGGGCTTTGTCAAGCCTGACCTTAAAAACTTCCAAGGAAGGAGATTCCACCACCTCCCTAGGCAACGCATTCCAGTGTTTCACCACCCTCTTAGTGAAAAAGTTTTTCCTAATATCCAATCTAAACCTCCCCCACTGCAACTTGAGACCATTACTCCTCGTTCTGTCATCTGCTACCATTGAGAACAGTCTAGAGCCATCCTCTTTGGAACCCCCTTTCAGGTAGTTGAAAGCAGCTATCAAATCCCCCCTCATTCTTCTCTTCTGCAGGCTAAACAATCCCAGCTCCCTCAGCCTCTCCTCATAAGTCATGTGTTCTAGACCCCTAATCATTTTTGTTGCCCTTCGCTGGACTCTCTCCAATTTATCCACATCCTTCTTGTAGTGTGGGGCCCAAAACTGGACACAGTACTCCAGATGAGGCCTCACCAATGTCGAATAGAGGGGGACGATCACGTCCCTCGATCTGCTCGCTATGCCCCTACTTATACATCCCAAAATGCCATTGGCCTTCTTGGCAACAAGGGCACACTGCTGACTCATATCCAGCTTCTCGTCCACTGTCACCCCTAGGTCCTTTTCCGCAGAACTGCTGCCTAGCCATTCGGTCCCTAGTCTGTAGCGGTGCATTGGATTCTTCCGTCCTAAGTGCAGGACCCTGCACTTATCCTTATTGAACCTCATCAGATTTCTTTTGGCCCAATCCTCCAATTTGTCTAGGTCCTTCTGTATCCTATCCCTCCCCTCCAGCGTATTTACCACTCCTCCCAGTTTAGTATCGTCCGCAAATTTGCTGAGAGTGCAATCCACACCATCCTCCAGATCATTTATGAAGATATTGAACAAAACCGGTTCCTGAGGTTCTCCCTATGACATGGTCTTGCATTGAAACTGTACATTGCTAAGCTGCTGGGATCTAACTGGAACCAAAATGAAACCCCCTTTGGGTGAGTGGGAGTTGCCATTGACTTCAGTGGGGCCAAGATTTCACCTCTTATGTCTGGGAAAATTCCAATTCAGATCCTAACTTTTCATCCCTCTTTGCATGATGAACCAAACCAAAAGCACAGGTCCAAATACCCCCAAATGTTAGCAAAGTTTGCATCCTGGTGCAAACTTTGGGGCTCAGGCTTATCTTTAATGTGACTGTTTTTTATTGTCTCAAAAAAGAAACTATAATGGAATGGCCTAGAAAACTATTTTTGTCACGTTTATTGTTAATTAATCATACTTCTAATGCAGAATCTTTTGCTCTAGGATAACAATATTTTTTATCATCTCTGAAGACTCCACACTTCTACATCTATTTGATCTGTGCCCATCTGTTTTACTTTTCATTGTAAAACAGAATGATATAATATGTATATTAAAATTGCATCCCCCACCAAAAGATGTTTTCCTTCAGAAAACGTAGTTTAGTCTTATAGGGGCTTTATAGCCATAAAACTGCATTTATGGGTCAAAGATCAAAAATAAGTGAAGACCCACAAGATGCAGAGCTTTTTAAAAAAAGAATATCACATTCTTTCATTTTCAGCATAAAAAATGGGCAACTTGTTCAGGGCAAATAATTGTTTGAACTGAGGATTTTATTATTAATCTCCGAAGACTGCTGAATTTAGGGTCACAGTAAGTGTTGATTAGGTACAAGGTGCACAAAGCTCTCCTCTGTTGATGCTATTGAAAGAAGCAAGTAATTTAGATTCAGAATTGGTCTTGGATTGAAGCTCACTCCATTACCGACCATTTTCAATTTCAGCTATACAATAAACATCAAGCTCAGCAAGGAAATTAGTACATTTGGTAATGTATTGGGAGAGATGGGTGGGTCTTTGACAAGATGACACTTATCACCAAAGCTTCAGTTAATGAAACCCTTGAGTGGTATCTGCGTTTGACATATTTTGACATTTTTTGAAATCACATCCAGCATTCCCCCCCCCCGCCCCGAATGTTCTTCTTTATAAGAAAAAAAAAACCCATCTATCTTTAAAATGAGTGTTGAAGTACTGCAATATTATTGGAAAAATTAAAGAGATGCTGACTGCACTGAAGGAAAGAGAGGTAGACTTTCTTGAAATGCAGAAGCTACAGCAGATAAATATTATTTAAACTGAGGAGAAGTTGAGTTGTTTTTTTGGAGGGGGGGATGTTTAGTCTTCAAGGAGTATGTTTGTTTTTACTTCACCTGCTCTAAAAATGCCCTAAGAGGAAGGCTTGTCATTAATGTGATTGCAGAAAACATTTTGTCTTAAATGAATCACCTTTGTTTTTAACAATGCCAGTTCTAAAAAACATCCTGACCCATAAAATAAAGATTTTCATTAAAAGGAATTAAAATGTTTGGGTTTTATATCATCATTACCTGAAACAGTGAAATTAGATTCAATGAGTTACTTTCAGGACAGAAGTAGCTTATTTATTTTGGTTTTGTTTCTATTTCTTTGTTTGATTTTTATTTAAAGTTGAAATAATGAGTGAATGAGAAGACAGCTTAAAGTTCTGTATCTTGAGCATGGAGATATTGTACAAAAGACAGAAACTATGGATAAAAATGAAAGGAAACTCCGAGAGAGAGACAGAGGGAATGAATAATCGCTGGCCTAAAAGTAGTTCTCAGTAGCTCATGACCCAAACGCACCATAGCAGCTCTCAGATCACTTTAAATGCTGCTTTGTGGCACCTATGATGTAAGACCAGAATTAAAAAGGGTCAGATGAGGCAGAAGATTTAAAATTCACTAATTCTGAGCGCTTTGATATTTACTCTTTAGCTTTCCTGAACGCCAAGGGAAATTATTATGGATTCATATATTTCAAATCTCACACAGCTCTATTATTGTTCATTTTTTTCATCCAGGGCTGCGAGAACAATTAAAACAAAAAATACAAAGCAGTCTAAACAGGGGCATTCCTGAACTCTACTGGACCTACAAGGCAACATTTACAGCTTTAGTTCCAAGCCGGGTGGTCCCTCCCAAAGATTTTTTTCCAACACAAGTGGGAGGTCACCTTGAAGATTTCAGGGACAGGAATTGTATTATACAGGATATATACTCCTGAAGAGTCGTATTGTGTCGGGTTGCAATTTTTATTTAAAACTTGCCCTCCCATGACACTGCTCTAAGCATTTCCCTTGCCTCCCTCAGTCAAGGTTTAAGGTGCTGGAGAAAGCACCCTGTGTATGTCTGCCCTTGTGAAAGCCCAGAGTTGGAATAATGGAAGTTGATATCTTCTGAAACAAATAAATCCCGTATCACAAAAGGGTTAGATTATTTCTCTAGCTTTGGGGGATTTTTTTTCTTTTTGGAATTGTTTCCCACAACAGCATGACCAAGCCCCGCTATGTCCTACTGAGCCTTTGATTCTCTCTACCATAAAGTTTTACTTGACACTAAACAATGAGCCAAATCTGCAAAATACATTATTAGTGTTATTTATTATTTGTGTTATGGGAGCACCTACAGGTCCACATCAAAGATCAGGAATCCATTGCGTCCACACACATATAACAAAGGGACAGGCCCATCCCCTTTGGGGCAGAAACTTTGTCTTACTCTGTGTTCAGAAAGCCCCTATGACTTTTTGGGCACTTCCACAATATAAGCAAACAATGATAGGGGACATTTGAGAAATTTAGATTTGAACTGAAGTTCACGTACTAACCCCCTAATACAAAACTCAGCAGTGTCTGGATGTACAGTTTTGGTTTTAGCTAGTTTTACATCTCAAGTTTTATCCTTTACTTATGATCGCTGACAAGGAAATTTTTGATGACTATACCATACAATGTGATGTGTAGGTATTTTCTGATCATGTGTATCAGAAATCTAGGTACGTTTTCATACTTCTAATTAGTACAAAACACGTACCCTGTTCTGGTAATAATGCTGCATATCAGTATTTAACCCTAGAAAGGAAACCATAGTTACTTTGATTCACTCAGTAATCTTACTGGAGTTTTACTTGTCCAACTGTTTACATAACAGACAAGTTTCCTGCATAGGATCAGAGTAATTATTCTGATCCTATGCAGGAAACTTGTCTATTCGTTGTTTGCTCCTGTTAAGATGTAATAAGTGTTGCAGTGCACCTCATAAAAACAACACCCCCGCACGAAATCAGTTTCCCGCTTTATCGTATTTTTGTTCGCTAAGTAGGACCAAATCCTGAAGTCCTTACTCAGTTACTAGTCAGCCCGAAGACAGGCAAATCTCATACTGTCATAAGACTGGGTTGGTTTGGATAAGGTTCATAACCTGCACTTACTGGGGGACTCAGGTTGGGAAGAGACCTGCCAGCCCCACTACCATAGGAAGGCAGGGAGAGAATGAAAGACTTCTGTGTATGTTCACCTGTCTCTCCTCCACCCCGGATTAGGAGTGTTCTGAACTGGTTGAGCCTAGCCTGCTGTCTTCTTGCCACAGAGTTGAAGGCCTTTGGGCTTGGCTGAGAGTTTGGCATCCCAAGCACTGTGGATGTTCCCTCTCAATGACACAGGAGAGGGGTTGGATATATTTAAGCAGGGGGTGGAGGGGTCTCAGTGTCTTTCTTCCCAAATCCCTCCTCCTTTGGTGGTCCTGCCTCCCACCAAGACCTTCTGACTGGCAGCTTCCTCAGGGTCTCTGTTCCCTACCCATCTCCCCACAAAAAGGGGCTTCTCCTGAGCCTCCCTCAGGCCTCCTCCTGAGCCTCCCTCAAGCCTCATGACTATTAGTGCCCCCTGCTGGAGGCTCTTTCTTGGCCTCACCCCATATTTGGCAGCTACTGCAGTACCCTCTGTGGGGGGGTGGTTCTTTCAATTTCCTCTCACAACACCTGCTATTCTCCCAATCTGTCACTACACCATTTCCTCTCAGCCTTCCCCTCACCCCTTTCAAGATACAATTGTAATAAGCAGGGAAAGGGGTATGGGGGGGGGGGAGAAGAGAGCAAATAATTACACAGGAAGCCCAACTGAGAGGGTACTCAAGGGTGTCTACAAGTTATTGAATCAGTCCTGACTATAAACAGAGTTAGGACTTCAGAATTTGGCTCATGTCACATGCACGTTCCCAGCTTTTCCATACCAGCCAGTAAGAAAGTCGCTGCCTGTCCCTTCTCCAGTTCTGCAGTAGTTTCTCCATTCACATTTTCTAACACAGTATTTGATTCTATGCAGGAAATATTGTCATGACATCTGAAAAATGTTTTCTTCCACGTGCAGAAAATGTCAACTTCCTATCAAAAAACTGAAAACTGGAAAATTTTGCTTTTCTTACCAAAAAAATAAATAAATAATCAAAAGATATAGAGGAAAGCTGATACTTTCTGCAACCTGTTTAAAAAAACCCCAGTTTTCTGTTGAAAAAAAATTGATGGGAAGTTTTCACCCAGCCTCATTGTCACAAATCAGTAATCATTGGCAGCAGCCATCTTCACTTCTACTGCCATCCTTTCTTTTTGGCCTGCTTATAAACATGCAGTCAAAGAGCCTATGGGTGTATCTATTTCAGTTTAAATCAGGTAGGTTGCTTAAGTCCTGTGCCAAATACATATTCTTTGTTCCTTTCGGCCTGCCAGACCCAGATTAGCTAATTCATGATCCGTGAAACAAGGCTGCACAAACACAGACAGAAAAAGTCAATCCTGACCTCCTCTTTCAGTCTCAAGGGAGAAAGAGGAAAGTGCATGAGAGCCAAAGGTCCAGAATGCAGCGAAAGGGCTGTCAGTAGCAAGGCTCTGAAAGAAAAAGAGGTACACCACCACCTTTCTCTTTTATACACACAGACATTCAGTAGTCTCCAGTGTAGGCATATCCAGTACTTCCACAATATGGAGATTCTGATTCAAAGTACTCTACTTTAGGATTAAGCTGTGGACGATTGATGCCAATCCCAAAGCTGCATAAACCTCAGCAATGTATCCTTTTCCAACTCCCACATGCACACTCTTGTAGGCTGAAGAATGCTATAGCTCTAAGCTGTGATTAATTCTCTCCAAATGATCAGCTCACGGGAATCAGATGCAAGGGCTATCAAACTGTACAAGAGTCATGGTAAGCAGTGAACAACTGAAGGCAAAAAAGGATCAAATTTCTTATAAAGGGTAGAATATAAGAACTGCTGAAGAGTGAAAGTATCCATGGTAACAGAACACCAAAAACTGAAGAACACATCAGCACCTGCACAGGACCTCAAAAGGATATAAAAGAACACCACTATGGACTAAGTGCTGTTCTCTATCAAATAGTCAAACTAAACGGAAAGCATAGGAAAGAGACACAACATTTATGAGGGCTTGTCCCTTCGTTCTTCCTTTGGGTGTGTCATTAACAAAACGAGTCTCCATCTAAATCTGAAACACTGAAGACCCCACTCCAGTGGAGAATAATTAACAGAGGACGTTGTTCCCAGTTTAACTGCTTAGAATTAGTGGCCAGTGAATCTCACAAAACTCAGAGTCAGTATAAAAGTTCATCTGAGAAATAATAGTTCAAGGTTTCCTTTGCCCCCCACTTCCTTAATGTTTTCCTAACTCCAGCCTGTATCAATCTTCTCACACGACTAACACCTCTCCATGCCTCATTCATCATTCTTCTCAACCAATTGAATCAAAGACTTCGGAGACCCTCAAGCCCTTCCTGCCAGTGATTCTGCCTCAACTGTTAGCTCTCTGGGGCAGGGGCCATCTTTCTGTTCTGTGTTTGTACAATGCCTAGAACAATGGAGCCTAGTCTATGACTTGGGCTGCTGGGCACTAATACAATACAAGTAAAATAATAATTAATTGATTATGAAATTTAGGTTTTAGTAGCTATAGCAGGCACTTCGCTGGTCATTGCACCTCTGAATTAAAAGTGTTCACATGCTCTATGGGTTTTCCTGTCAGGAACACTGCAGGGCATGAGATCTGCATTCAGAGTAGTTAGGGCCTAGCAGAGTTTCTCTCTGCAGCTGGCCCTTAAAATTTAGCATGAGGTATAAAGCATCTTGTAGAGGACATTCATTTAATTCTGCAGCTAAATCAGCTTTTACATTGTAGGCACGTCTGATGATTTGACAACTCATGTGATGAGAGGACTGGAGAAGGAACAAAAGCCAAAAATATAGGTGGCGATGCTATACTAATCACATCTCACTAGGGTTGCCAATTTTCTACTCGCACAAAACTCAACACCCTTGCCCCGTCCCCTGCCCCACCCCCATCTGAGGCCCCACCCCTGCCTCACCCCTTCTCTGAAGCCCCGACCCCTGCTCACTCCATCCCCCCTTCCTCTGTCGCTTGCTCTCCCCAATCTCACTCACTCGCTCATTTTCACCGGACTGGCTCAGGGGGTTGGGGTGCGGGATGGGGTGAGGGCTCTGGCTGGGGGTGCGAGCTCCAGGGTGGGGCCAGAAATGAGGAGTTCAGGGTATTGGAGGGAGCTCCAGGCTGAGGCAGTAGGTTGGGATGCGAGAGTGGTTGAGGGCTCTCACTGGAGGTGCGGGCTTCGGGGTGGGGCCAGGGATGAGGAGTTCAGGGTGCGGGACAGAGCTCCAAGCTGGGGGTGGAGCTGAGGGGTTCAGAGTATGGGAAGGGGCTTTGGGCTGAGGCAGGGGTGCAGGAGGGAATACAGGTTCTGGGGTGGGGCCAGAAATGAAGGGTTTGGAGCATGGGAGGGGGCTCCGGGTTGGGGCAAGGGGTTGGGATGCGGGGGAAGGGGGTGAGGGCTCCAGCTGGGGGTGTGGGCTCTGGGGTGGGGCTGGGGATGAGGGGTTTGTGGTGCAGGAAGTTGCTCTGGGTTGGGATCAAGGGGTTCAGAGGGTGGGAGGGGGATCAGGGCTGGGGCAGGGGGTTGGGGCACGGGAGAGGGTCAGGAGGGCAGGCTCCAGGTAGTACGTACTTCAAGCAGCTCCCAGAAGCAGCAGCATGTCCCCCCTCTGGCTCCTATGTCAAGGTGCGGCCAGGCGGCTCTGTGCACTGCCCTGTCCGCAGGCGCCACCCATGCAGTTCCCTTTGGCTGCAGTTCCCAGCCAATGGGAGTTGCAGAGCCGGTGCTTGGGGCGGGGACACATAGAAGCTGGAGGGAGGACATGCCACTGCTTCCGGGAGCCGCAGGGAGTCTGCCTTAGCCCTGCTGCGCTGTTGACCGGACTTTTAATGGCACGATCAGCAGTGCTGACCGGAGCCGTCAGGGTCCCTTTTCGACCGGGTGTTCTGGTCAAAAACTGGACAACTAGTGTATAATTATCGTCTACAACCATTGCTAAATCCCACAACCAGAATACTGCATGCAGTTTGGGGCTTAGTACCATAAAAATACTGCTAAACAGAAAGGCTTAGAAAACATTATGCAGCATACTCCCCCCAGAATGAAGAATCACTAACTTCTCTCAGTAAAGAGAAGCTGGGGACAGTGAATTCTTAGCATGCTACCAAAGTTGGTGGAGAAGAAGTCATAAGTCAGTATGGAAAAGAAGACATCTTAGCACAGCTGGGCACACTCCATGTGAAAGTACCACTGTTTTCCAGACCTGTCCACTCCACAACCTGGTTAATTCCATGATCTCAGAGCCAGAAGTGAGATAACTTGAGGACCATATAATGCCAATGAAACCACAGTGTTTCCATTCCTTTACTCCCCTCTGTGCACTTTTGCATAAGAGGGCAGTATATGGCGAAGGTCAGGAAATTCAAAATAAAGTTTCCCTCTGGCTGAATAGCACATCTTTCATGTTTTATGGTATGTATTCTATGCCATGAATGGTAACATGTTAAGCAGAGCTGGTCAAAAATTTTCATTGTCAAAGTTTTTCAGGAAAAACGGCCTTGTATGAAACTATGCTTTTACAAAAATCTTTAATTTTTTTTCCAAACTGTTCCTTTTTTATCCAAACAGAAAACTTCAAAATTTCAATTTTTTGTTTTTTTCTGCTTTCTTCCATTGAATGCTTTAGAATAACTGGCTAGTGGGTTTTTCCCTTTTTCATTTTTCTTTTCCCACAATAATTTTTTTAAAACTTCCTAAAGTTTGGAAAAGTGATGAGTAGCAAAGTAAAATATTGAAAATAAATAAAACACTGGACATTTATTTTTTGCACCCACCCGCAAAAAGGAAAAAGGGGGGGGGGCGGGAGAAAGGTAGAAAAAACAAATTTTAAACTATAAAATTTCAAACATTCAAAATTGTCCATAAAAATATTGAGTGAAAATTTCTGGAAAAAAATAAAAAATGTGTGAGATTAGAAGCAATTTCATAATTTTGAAAATTTTCACATTTATTTTCCATTTTTGACCAGCCGCAATGTTCAGTTACACGTTTACGAAAACATTACATATGTGCAACATAGCCAAGTTAATACTGCTGTTGAACTCCATCTTCTGCAGTTTGTAGCTTTTTGTTATTTCAGCAGTCTAAACATAATACTGCAATAACATAGACTGTTTGCCAGAGGAAAGAAAAAAACTTGCCATGTAATTCTTTAAATATAATAACTGAATTAAATACAATGTGTGTGATGTCTTTACCAGGTTTTCTCTACCTCTCTTTTTAAAAAAAAAGTTTGTTTCATTGTGTGGGGGTTTTTTTCTGGGCAGGTAGAGGGGGAGGTTCAGATAAATTAGTGAATTTATTTTTATTTAGAAATTTACATTTATCCAATTTGGATAAACTTCAGTTTTCAATTTAATGTAAAATCTGCAACTGGTGTGTCTCTAACAGTAGCCAGTAAAAGATTAAAAAGTTACATCCTAATTGTAAATACATACTCATTGCTCACATGTTGGTGTGGATTAATTAGTTTAATTAGTCTGGTGTGGTGGTAGGAGTGGTGGGTGAAATTCTGTGGCCTGCGTTGTGCAGGAGGTCAGACTAGATGATCATAATGGTCCCTTCTGACCTAAATATCTATGAATCTATGGTGGATATAACCAAGCCCAAAATGTCCGGGACAGCTTGGAAGAAACAAGACTATAATACATGCACTTTAATCATGTAACCAGCAAACTAGGAATTTATTCTTGTATCTAATAGTTTAAATACATTTAGATTTTTTTATCATTTGATTGAGAAATATAGAATGTTAAGAAATTGCTAGATCTTAGTTTGCTAATCAAATCTACAATATATCAAGTTATGAATACTAAATACATTTTGAGTTATTTCTGCAGATTATCATTGATTATTAAACATACATAGGATTATATTTTGACAAATAAATGTACCTTCTATTTATGTGGTCGATCATATACTACTATGCAATTTTGGAATGTACTGTACCATTTGTTATTGGTGTGCCAGTGATTTTTATAAGATAACAATGCTTTTTAGAGCTTTTTATTTTATTATTATAAAATATAAGGGTTCAATCCTAAAACCACTTATTATTCCTTAAATTTCTAAATGTAATGTGAGTGAAATTATGCACATAGGTAAGTTTTTGCACTACTGCATCCTAAAGCTGAATATATATATATCCATTACTTTAAAACTTAGTATTTATTATTTTTAAACCACTTTTAAGAGATATTACACAAAATAGTAAACTTCACATGTCATAAAAATTACTCACCCTTTGTACTTTCAAGGTTCTCCTCATATAAAAAACGAGTTTAACACCTCAACATGAAAATACTTAATAATGAAATCTTACAGGAAAAATTATGATTATGCATTTATAATTCCCCTATAATACTCATTACTAAACATATGTGTATCTATATTATATATAATGTGGAAACAAACAAAACATGATATTTTGAACAGGTGGACCTTTAAAAAAGATTCTAATTATTCTTATACTGTTAAAATTATTTTAATTTTGCATCTCAGCAGATACACATTTGTATCCTGGAAACAGGTGTTCATCAAAAGGAGATGATAAAGAGACCGCAGTCAAGGCTTGGAACCTAGCCTGCATGGTGTGATGACAGATAAATTAGAAAAATCCTGCTAAACATCTCTCTACTTCAGAAGGAGATTACACCTTTTTAAAAAGGCAAAACATGCAGTTCAATTACTTATTGTCTTGGCATGTGGTTGTGATGAAAGAAGAAGTCTTAAACATCAATAGAGCTAAACTAACTTCCCAGATGGGCTTCAGAAGAGGGAAACCTACAGCAATCCACCTGCACACAAAGCAACTTTTTTCTATTTCAAACGAAAGAAATGTTTCCTCACCCTCTCATTCAAACTGTCCTTTTACCTTAAATGGCTATTTGATAGGCAATGTATGGGGGAGGGAGTTTAAACACGAAAGAGAAAAACTTTAAGAACTAAAATATCATTGTCTCTAGGATTACATCTATGTACCTAATGCTCCTATCACTATGGTATCTGAGCACCAGCATACTAGTTTATGTGTGTGCCTTCCATTTTATGTGAAATTTGCAACTGTGTCTCTGAAAGTAGCCAATAAAGGATTACACACATACACTTGCTCTCTCTCTCAGTGTATTTATATATATATATATATATATATGTGTGTGTGTGCAAGTAATTTACAGATGTCATGCCCATGTACATTAGCTTCATGAGGACATGATATAAAAAGTAAAATGAAGGTAATTTTACCTTTTATCTAATACCATTTCACCAGAATGCTTTCTAATTGCTTATAACAAATTGCAGCTAGAATCCGGAAGCATTTCAAATTGTTGGAGAAAGAAACCAAAAAGTATTATTCTCTAGCCCAGTATTCATATTTGAGTTCTCAAGTTACAGGTTATAATTACAAAATAATCTTCAGTGAGGGCGATTTATATGGGGGGGTTAGAATCTTTCTCCTCTGTATTTCATACAGTCAGAAGGCATTATTTTTAGCTGTTCTTATTTGAATATGGCACATTCAGGAAGCTGTTCAGTTTTATTTCTGCTTCCCTGTGTAGATCACAATAGGGGTGGATGGGAAATGGCAGGGAAATTATCTCATGGAAAAAGAGAAAGAACAGGATGCTTCTGTTTAAACAAATGTCTCTTTGTGTTCTAAGTTTCAATGCAGAAGTCATTGTGCACTGGAATTCAATATATATATTAGTATAATCCAATATTTATGTCAAAAGATGACCTCACATGTATTACAATTACAGGTATCCAGTAATAAGTGAAGAAAGTGAACAAAGAAACCTGCCAAGAGAAAATTCTGGTAACCTAAGCCAGTTTCTTTGTCCACTTATTACTGGTTATTTGTAATACCACATCTTGTGCACCAACAGAATTGATTTCTAAGAGAGAATACTTTACATCTGAGCAACCACTGAAGTCAATGGGTGACACAGATTGTACCTGAGTACCTGCTTTTGTATGCAGAACCTTTGCTACTGAGATGGAAAGAATCCAGCTTGAATCTCAGATCCCAAGCCCTTTTAGACTGACATGGAAATTGAGTGAGACAGTGAACACAGAACCCCATAATGCCTTTTTAAAACAAAGAGACAGACAGACACGGTCACTACGAGCAGACAATCTGCTGTAGCTATATGCACCAGAAATGTTTTCCCCCTTCTTGTTCTGGGCTGATCTCCATGGGCTGCCACTCCATGTTAAAGATGAGGATAGTAGCAATCAATTAGCAGCAACCCCGAGTTCTGGACAAAATGCCAATACAGCCCTCAATTGGGCAAAATTTGGATGCCCTTGACTTAAGCTTTCTAAGCCTTGCAGTTCCAGTTCAGGAGATTATTATAATTCCTAAAGCTCATATTTCTCAGAATATTTTTTTTTGTTTGATGCCCATTATGTTAATAGAACAGTACAAAACCCAACTGTTTCGGTTCACACCATTTCAAAGAATGAAGTCGGACATAGGGACTCCTATGCTTCACACCAGACAGAATCAGAATGAAGCCCAGCAACAGATTCCTGCTTCATAAGTAAATTTGTGAAAATTCACCATTCACATCTAGCCCCCTAGTATCTACCCCACACTACAGGAGGACCTAGCTTATGCTAACTTCTTGAATGGGATGTCAACCTTCTAACCCTATTTCTCCTTACTGCGTGGAGGAATGTGCCTCTCAGTGGCATGGCCCCCTTTCTGTTGTTAAGGAATGAAATGGTGAGCCTTCTCTCCCCAAATCTGTGGGAAGTTCTTTTGAGAGTGAGCAACTCTGCCTGGCCTCCTCCAAGCCCAAATTCAGAGTATCCCTGAAGTATTTCTCTTCCCTGGGCAGCCTTCTCCTTTCCTCTCAACACTCAAAACATCCATCCTAGCCTAAACCACCCTCTTCCCCACCCGCTCCCCATAACCAGACAACACCCCACTCTCCTCACACATTTCAGTGATATTCTTACAAAGGCACACATTCTTCTCTGAAAGCCCCTACCTTTTCTCACACCCCACAGAGACATCTCTCTATGGGGCTTTCCCACTATCTCTTCCTTCTCCTATTAGTGTTACATGTGAAGTATCAACAGTGTGTCCAAAGCTGTATGAAGAACAATAAAAAGAACAGTCCACAACCTGAGAGGCTCACATAATTCTCCTCTAGCGGCTGGTATGCACAGCCTAATGCTTCTAAAAAACTAGTGGAGTTGCTCCTTTAACTCAGGAGAGGAAGATCTATACTGAAGGCTCTGTACAAACCCTTCCAATAACGATGAGCGGGGAAAGGAAGAGGCAGCCATTACAGTCTCAGTGAAAGGCCCCGGTCCTCCAATTTACAATGTGCATGCGGATCATCATTCCAGCGTGGAGCTCTTGATTTCGATATACTTCCGTGGGGCTCTGCATGGGTTCGATAGTCCACTGCATGTTGTAAATTACAGGATCAGGTCCAAAATATGTGTTCAGTGGCTAAGCAGAGGACTTCAGGCTCTAAGGTTGGCAACTCGAATTTTCTCTGCTTAGTTTTCCCTTCTCGGTGCCCTCATTTTAACCTCCAACCCTGTTTGTTCATTTTTTGTCCCCAGTTCTCAGCTGATGTCTGGGTTCTGTGGCCCCTCCCTCACCTGAAGCAGTGGGCTTTCCACTGCTTTGATGGCTATGCCAATCAATCCCAGTCATCAAGTAGTATGCCACTTTCACAAACGTTAAATTTTTTTTAAAAATCCAGATTAAAATTCTTGGTTTTAAGAGTTTCTATAATTTTTTTTTAAAGCTGAAGGCAGTGTCCACTTTTATATTAATTGTTTCATTACTTTTGGGCTCAGCTATTAAAACATAATAATACAATGCAATGCTGCAAAATTATATGTCTAGCACACAAATCAGAAAGAAGATAAAAAACAGGCAATGTTTTGTTCCCTAAAACTTGTGTACATATCAGAGTCATGGAACACTGGTAGGATATGAGCCCATATTTAATAAACTAAATGGATCTGCTAATCAGTAAATTCATGTTAACAGAAAACTACAGTCATCAGAGAACTAATTTGCAAAGCCTGTTGTACAGTCAAATATTATGATAAGATACAGGAAAGCATGAGCTTGGCCTAATACTGTTCAGCAAACAACTTCTGATTTGCAAAATAAGCAGGCATAATATCAATCAATTTGAAGTTTAAAATATACCTATCTAAGCCTGTCATTGGGGTGATTGAGAGTTATCCATTTAAAACTAATAGACAAACAAGACACGGGCTCTCCTATTTTATTGGGGTGATGCAGTGACTAGGCGTGCTGTTCCTTTGCATTATTCTTGCTCAGTGCATATGTAACTAAAAATAAACATAAACTCTAGTTCCTTCGACAAACCACCCTAGATAAATATTTTTCGCCTGCCTGACTTCTCAGAGCATCATCATGTTCAGAAAAATTGTTTTTTTCCATAGCAAAAATTCTAACATTGTGTAATAAAAAAAGCAATGAATTATTTAAGTCTATGCATGCCAGCAGTTAGACTGCTACAAACAAACACAAACTTGCTTTGTTTAGGTCTGCAAAAAAAACCTGCATGTTTGACATAATTTTATCTTGCGTTAGATTTCTGTGCCTTTGAAATAGTCAATTGGAACTTATCGCAAATGTCTTTTCATAACAGAGGAATCCTCCGCTAGGAGCCACATGGCACTGTCTGCATACTCTGACCAGACTTTATAGGTAGGATTTTCATAAGCACCCAGCACTGGCCTAACACCCACTGACTTCAATTGGAGCAGAGTTAGGCCAACACTGAGTGCTTCTGAAAATCTCATCCTACAAGCACACACACTACTTTAGCCAGATGCTGCCTTTGGTCACCACGTCTCTCAGTTTGCCATTCTGCCTTGATCTGTCTTTTCACTTCATTTTGCTCTCCCCTCCTCCCCATCCCCACGTTCTGAGGGTGGGCTGCTTGCTACTTTGCATCAGTCAATCTTCAGGCAAAAGGATTCCTTCTTTGCTTGAGTATGGAAAATTTGAATTTGCTGTCTTCTTATAACCAAGGAAATTTTCAAGTCCTGAATTTTCCTCACTCGGGTACAGAGTTTGTGTAGGTTTCTAGTTTTCGAGAGTTAAAGATCTGTCAGTACCTTGACTGGATCTCTGATGTACTTCCAGGCCTTACATAATGATAAAGTTTCCCTGTTTCCTCACGAGTTTCACAATCTCAGAAGTCCATTCCCAGGATCCTGAGTGGCTGCCTGAATCTCCTGCCTTTCTGGAGTCCAGTAGATTGGTACAGAGACTATGTGTGAACTTTGGCAGGGTCCACTTCCTCGCTCTTTCACCAACTACAGAGCCACTCATAAAGATGGGGCTGCTGCTCCACAGAACACAGAGGGTGGCTCAGCAGGCTGCAGACAGGAAAGGAAGCAACAGGCTGCTGCCTGGAGCAAGAGGGAAGTAATCCCATGATCCAAACCCTCACTCCTAATTCTTCTCCCAGTACCCAGCCACACCTTCCATTACTCACCCATGACTCCCATTGATACTAAGAAGGAGAGTAGTCCAGTTTGAGTTTAGAGCATCAGATTTAGAGTCTGTATTCTATTCTCTGCTCTGCCAATGACTTGCTGTGAACCCTTGGGAAAGTCCTTAACCACTCTGTACCTCAGTTTATCAGACTGCAAAATGGCTACATGGCAAGAGTGTTGTGAGATTAAATTAAGTTTATAAATATGTGCTCTGAGGTGCCCATATAAAATAAGCTATATCTCAAATTATTATTAAGGGGAGAATATACCCAGGAGCAGAGCTGATCAGGAAAAAATCCATAGCAAATTTGGATGAAAAAAAATATTATACCACGGAAAAATCTTTGCAGCAAAAAAAATTAAATAAAATAAAAATAAATTAAAACCTTGATTTGGAAATGTCACTATGGCCCCTCATGGGAACTGTACTTTGGATTCCTCATGTCACTATTCTATTCTATTGACCAATCTCTCTAGCCAAACTACAAATCCTCTGCAACCTGGCTGAGTTGACATGTTGCACTATGAGAGTCCCTGGTCCTGGTGCATCATGGCAAATGTCATCTAGTTGGGGAAACTGGTCCATGGGAGCATGAGTCCTCCACTGGAGTGAAAGAGAGGAAATCCTTCAAACAGAGTTAACTGAAATATGGGGCCATTAATTTTTCATAATTCAAGCTGTCATTATAAATAAATTCTAAAAAATTAATTAAGGTTGGCCTGAGTTGCAAAATTTGGACCCAGTTCTGGGTTGCCATTCTAAAAACATTCCCCCAAGTGAAGATTATTAGAAGACAAACAGTTATGTTGTTAAAAACTGACTGTACAATAGAGAAAACGGTGGTACCTCAGTGCTATTCAGGACAAGAAGTGAATAGCCTCTACAGTTGATGATTATCCAGCAAGGGGTTCAGCTAGAATGTTAATGCCAGAAGTTCCCTCCATATCTTAGGACAAGTGTATCTTTATCTGAGAGATGCTCAGACTCCTTTAAATTCAGAGTTAAAAAACACTTATTCCAAATGCTAGCTACTGGTTAGAACTTTTTTAGTGCACAGGTCAAGCATAAAATGTTCCAAACAGTTATGATGGGCAAACTTATCATTAATTACAAGATTACAGTAGAAAACTTAAAACAGGGGGGGTTTTTTTTGGTAAATGCAAAAGCCTCCAGTGACACCTGATTTTTCCAGTGAGGCGAGTCTTTCAGATGTGTATCTATGAACACTGTCTGTTTGAAGATAGATTTTATATACAAATCTGAAGTGATCTATCTGATTCATTCTTACACATGTTTTGTGCTAGTAAAGAAAGGTAGGGTTCTTAACGGTTTTCCAGTGCATTATTGCTCTTCAGAGAGAGTGAAAACTGATTTTATGTATAAACTATTAGATGTTATATAAACTGCAATATATCCAAATTATACAGCTGGGTATGCTGAAAGAACAGCAATAATAATGTTTAGCACTTATTTAAGTGCTATCACCAGAACACTTCACAAACAATGGCAAAACTCTGGCAAAATCCTGCTCCGATTGGCTTCAGTGATACTAGAATTGAACCCACTAAGGGGCTAATCATGCAAGGCTGTAGGCCCCTGTTATAGAGGCTCTCAGCACCCTGTAGAATCAGACCTTAATTAGTTTGCCAATGACCACAGAAGGAATCAGTGTCAGAGCTGGGATCAGAACTCATGAATTCCCAGCTTCTAGGCCTGTTCTCAGATCAAAAGACCCTATTCTTCTCAAGAGGGAAGAGTTCAAAATAAATGAATTCCTTTTTATTTTTAGGAAAAAACCAATTATCTGCTCTTAAAATTGATTCTCCTTACAGTTTTTTAAACTCCTTTAAATCACCACTTTCTATTCCATCATTCAGCAAACTATAGGTCTTATTATGCCCCACTAAACTCAAAAGGAGTTTTGCCATTGATATCAATGGGAACAGGACAGGGTCCAACCAGTTTGAGCTTAAAAGGAGCTTAAGTCAATGAGAGATCCAGCTACTCAGAAGCTCTGAGAATCAGGCCCAATGGTTCCCACAGCTAGGGTGCCCAGGTGTCTAGTTTTCGACCAGAACAACCAGTTGAAAAGAGACCCTGGCGGCTCCTGTCACCACCACCAACCAGGCTGTTAAAGGTCCAGTCGGTGGTGCTAAGGCAGGCTAGTCCCTACCTGTCCTGGGGCTCCGTGCTGCACCCCGAAAGCAGCCAGCTGTTCCAGCTTCTAGATGGGGCAGGGGGGCATGTGGCTCTGCGCGCTGCCCCCGCCCCGAGCACTGGGTCTGCACTTCCATTGGCCAGTTCCCAGCCAATAGAAGCTGGGGGGGGGGGAGTGCCTGTGGGCAAGAGCAGCATGTGGGGCCTCCTACTGCCCCCCTTGCCTACCTGCTGGCTGCTTCCGGGGCACACACAACACGGTGTCAGGACAGGCAGGAACCCTGCCTTAGCCCCGCTGCACCGCTCACCGGGAGCCGTTCGAGATGAGCCCGTGCCCCAACCTCCTGCCCCAGCCCTGAGGCCCCCCAAACCCAGAGCCCCCTCTTGCACCCCAAACCCCTGATCCCTGGCCCCACCCCAGAGCACTCACCCCCTCCAGCACTCCAACCCCGTCCCAGCCCAGAGCCCTCTCCCACAACCAGAACCCCTGATCCCCAGACCCACCCCAGATCCCTCACCCCCTCCTGAACCCCAACCCCTGCCTCAACCACAGCCCCCTCCCCACACTCCGAATCCCTTGGCCCTACCCCCCAGCCTGGAGCCCCCTCCTACATCCCAAACCCCTCATCCCCAGCCCGACCCCAGAGCCAGCACCCCCAGCCTGAGCCCTCTCCCACTCCCGCATCTCAAGCCCCTGCCCCAGCGCAGTGAAAGTGATTGACAGTGGGGAAGAGCGAGCCACTGAGGGAGGGGGAACGTAGTGAGTGGGGGTGGAAAAGAGGGTGGGGCCTCAGGTGTTCGGTTTTGTGCGATTAGAAAGTTGGCAACCCTACCCACAGTCTGGATAATTTTCTTCACTTGATTCCAAGTAGCATGTACCACAATTCAGTGCATGATCTCCTATAGTCCAAGCACCAGACAGCAAGCTACTTGTGATTTATACTATAATCAGTATACTATGACTGCAAATTACTCATATAAACATTTATGTCCTGTAGTAAATAAGTCAACCGGTTCATACCCCACTCAATTAGCATAGCCCTCCTCCCTGTCCCTAAACATACCATTGTGTTTGGTGTGAGAACCTTCTCCTTTGAAGGTCTTGCTGTAACACTCAGCCACATTGAGTCTTCATCACTTTTCACATCTTAGCTAGCAACATATTTTTCTTCTTGGCCTATATCTCTCAATCCTATTTCTGCTATTATTTATCTCCAACTATATTATCCCACACTGCAAAATGCTGTAGGACGGAGCTTGTAGGAAAAACACTGCACAAAATGAAGTGCACGGTACTATACTAAGCCAAAAATGTGTTATGCAGTCTACAGTATAAATCAAGTAGATGTTTCTTAGAACTCTTTTCACGTGCCATTCCTTGGTAAGTCTGCCACTTCATCATGTTACAGGTTTTAATAACACTTAAACAGTAATTATGATAAAACAAAAATGGAAGTAACAATTTTCAGGTATGCAAATTGGCCTTAAAAATCTCTGCTTCTGAAAACATTTTTAGATTTTTCAGACAGAAGGTAGCTTCTGCCTCATTCATCAAGAATTTAGATGCCATTTAGTTTTGCTTCAGTGTGCTGTATTCTGCTGCTTCTTTAAGGATGGCATTATTTAACAGGACTTTAATTACATTCAGTTTTAACCCTATAATGGCAAGGGTCAATTAATTTTACCCCAGAGCTTGCAGATCTATGCTTGTTAAATAAATAAAATGAAAAAAAAAATTAGTGTTAGTCTGGAAAGGGAAATAACTTTGCAGTCTTGTAGGGACAATAAAATTACCTCTAATCCTTTTGGGAATTCAAATGGCAATAAAATGAAAGTGAGTGGAGATTAACACACTGTAAATCCATTTAGAACCAGGCAATGTTTACTCAAGTATTTGCTCTTGCCTGTTACTATTCTGTCAGTGTTTAATTGCACTATTTTGCCAAGACGCCATCTGAAGAGGTTAACTCTGTTTCTTACAAATATAATTCAATTGATTAAAACCTGACAACATGATTTAATCAAGTGCAAGACCATGTACTGAGACATTATGGATGACAGAAAAATGGTGTGGAGTTTTAGAGGGTTTCCCATTGACAATTTGGTAGAATATGAACAGAGCCCGGAATATCTAAGAGAATGTTTCCAGTGCAAATGGTCCTGTGCGTTCATATTACTGAATCTGAAATGGAGATGGTAGAGGGGGTGGGGCAAATCTCGTGCACTTTTAAAAAGCTATTTGCAGGAGTCCAGAACAGCTTTTTCCTTACCGCTCAGTTATAATACAAACTGCACTCGCATGGAGGCCAACAGCCAGCAAAAACATATTTCCATTTTAACGCCTTTAGATGATCAAAGCATAAGCTTAATATAATCAGCTCAAATCCATTTACCAGTGAGCCTACCACTGTGCCCAGGGACTGTTTTCCTTTCCAGCCCTATCTATTCTGGAACAGGTGCTATAATAGTAAATTAATTAGTCTGTGGAGATGCACCTTGTTCTCCATCTCCACAGGCCTCTTGTGGGTCAGGGCCTTGAGGAAAATGCCATCTGGGCAGTGTTTCCCCCAGAGATACAATCAAAGCCTACAGATTGCAGACTACAGAGGAGGGTTCATATGACAATTAACCTTATTAGTCTTTTTTTTTTAACAGTTTATAGTGTGTCAACACGTTAGCTCTATAAATAATCTGCTTCAGAAAATCATCAGTGCAACTAATTCAAAGAAACGGTTCCTCAATAAAAATCCTCTGACGAAAAGATAGATGCTTATTCAGAGACAATAAAGCTCATGGGTAATCAGCATTTAATTGTAGTTTACATGCATGAAGAAATATCACACACAGCAGTTATAGGATACCTGTTCTAAAAACTTAATGTATTTTTGCAGTCTAAGTGGACAATTTTTCTCTTCCTTAAAAGATTTTATAAACTCTTGAGTGCAAGGCTTAATACTTACAAGGTACCTCTGAAGTACTATATCAGATTTTAGAAGGATTTCTAGCTCTTACATATTTGATTATGACTATTTTCTCCAGCACAATTTTGTGAAAGAACCTAATATTAATGGGCTCTGAACTGAAATCAATAGATTTCACAAAAGATATCAACTTCCTAGTCATAAACTTGTATTAAGTATTAAGAGAGTCATTGTTGATTCACTTTAGGTCCAAATCTTAGGTTTTGTAAAAAAAAAAAAAAGAATTCATAAAACTTAAAGTAAACAGAACATTTCCATTTTTTTAAAACTCACAATGAAAATTGATTTTTTTGTTTTGAGTTCAGGATTCCCTGTTAATGTGTTCACCACAAACACCAAAGTGTGTGCCAGTGCTTGATATTTATAAATGGGCACTAATGTGAAATTGACTATAAGTAACAAAATTTAGTATCTGTTTTCCTTGCCTAAGCTGAATGAAGTACAGATCAAATACACATCATAGAGAACTGTACACTATTTTTTACGGTTTCTTTCCATTTTAAAAATAGAGATAAGTAGCTAACGTGATTTTTTCTAATGTGTGATTTTAGAAGATAATGTCCCCTTTACAAATTTTCATTAGACAATTAAAATACTTTAATTTGCATACGAGATATATCTGGATGAGCAGTTCCTAAAAAGAAAAGGAGTACTTGTGGCACCTTAGAGACTAACCAATTTATTTGAGCATGAGCTTTCGTGAGCTACAGCTCACTTCATCGGATGCATATGCATCCGATGAAGTGAGCTGTAGCTCACGAAAGCTCATGCTCAAATAAATTGGTTAGTCTCTAAGGTGCCACAAGTACTCCTTTTCTTTTTGTGAATACAGACTAACACGGCTGCTACTCTGAAACAGTTCCTAAAAAGTTTTTTGATGATTTTTGTCTTTCTGCTTGTAAGTTACCTGTGAATAGCCTGCAATTTTCTTAAGTTTATTTATTGTTTAACCTTATTGAGCAAATCATTTCTATGAATAACATTTATTCTTAGACTTTTCACATGTAGTTTGTTGTATTTAATATTTTGAGATTCTTTCTTTGGACACCTATGTCGTATGGTGTGTTTCTGTTCCCTTACTGGACAAATCACTTTTATAATCAGATTTTCAGTGTGAATACTCACAGTTAGAAACAGTTATTTTCCATGAAAATCCTGCAATAAATGCTTAAAATTCATTAGTTCGGCAAAAATCTCTGCCAGTAAACTTGTTTGCTAGAATCGTCATGGAAAGCAACACAAAGGAAAGGGAACACAGTAAAGCAAATTTAAATTCAAATAAGTATTCTATGTAAACATATTGGGATATTCATCAATTTCTAACAGCAACTAGAATAAAATGTTATAGAACATATTTTAGTGTTAACCCTCAAGTTCCTTCACAATTCTAGTTGTCAGGGGGAAAACCAATATATCGAATGCCCCCTCCTATATAATCGTACTGTCATATCTGCTTCCCTGCCTACTCCCTGTTTACCAATTGATTTATTACTATAAGCACCACCTTAATCTATCCACTACTTATGTAAAAAGTGTCACTTCACATATATTCTGAGTATCTAGCTGCTTATTAAATTGTGCATATTCTGTAATAAACCCTTGAAAACAGAAAATTATGTTTTTATCATTTGTTTTAAATAATTTCTGAGTTTTTAATATTTCTTTCCTCCTTCTTATCCCCGGATGTAAAAATGAAATGACAGCCACTGCTTTGTATTAGAGAAAGAGAGATAATCCAGATTCCAAACCTTGGGACTTATTCTTCCATTGCCAGCATCTAAATGACTCCAAAGTCATTATTCAGTTAATAATATGTTTGGACACTCATGGATAACATGGACTGTTTAGTCTTCTTGAACTCTCTTTCCACTGACTCACATTTGTGTATAAAATATTTGCAAACTGTAACTGTTTGACATTGAAGTCCATGAGCTATCTCTACACAGCAGCCTGTCTGATTACACATTAAGGTAGTCCCAACTGGTTAGATGAGAGCTGGGTAAAGGATTCTCTTCCTAAGTATGAACAGCTTCAGCCTGTATATCTACAAAAGTATTATACACGTAGAAGGCTAGCGATGCATGTATATAGCTCCCACTGACTATAAAGAGAGCTGCAGACACAAATGCATGGCCAGAATTTACCCTGCATGTATTCACTTAACTCCGACCCTTTAACTTTTACAACCCTTCTCCAATTTTGATGTAATAAAAACTTAAATAGTTGTTCACAGCTACTGGAAACTGATTTATCGCCTGTTGACAAGTAGAGCTGATGACAAAGAATTCAATGCAAAACCCTTTCATTTCTTAAACTGTGTTTCATCTGCTGTTAAATTTGATTTAACATTTGAAATGATTTTTGCAATTTGTAAAATGTTTGTTTAACTTCCTGTTGTTGTTAAACAGCGAATCTTGGTCCAGCCTGCCACAATGCAGTGCCACATGGGAAATTCAGTGTTTGGGTGCCAAGTTCATGGGTTGGCAGAGGGTGGGGGAATTGTAACAGCCACACATTAAAGCCCCAATCTGGCATTGTGATTCATGCAGGCAGACTGCTACACTTGCACTGAATCCCATTAAAGTCAATGGGGCTCTGTGTGGGCTCAGCAGTGCACCCGCCCACTGTCAACTGCAGGATTGGGGACTATGATGCGTGGTGCGGAAAGGAGTGCTTTGCATCACTCTCTAATTACTGTGTGTCACAGTTCCAGGGTAACTTCACCTGCATCCCCCCCCCCCGAGTCATGGTCCCTCGAGGGCACCCACTTACGATTTCCAGCTCCCAGCCGTCACCTCTCTTGAGTGGAGACCCAGGTCTCTCCCCCTCCTGACTGGGGTTTTAAGAATGTACAGATCCCTGCCTTACACTGCGATAGCCCCAGCAAACCAGTCTGCCTAAAGACCAGTATCTGTGCTTTGTTTTCTCTCTCTGAGGCTTATGAACAGTGCTTAATTTGTGCCAGGGTTTGCCAGGGCTGAGCCCCGACACCTCTCGGCTTGGGAGTTCTTAGCCCCGGCACCTCTAGGCTTGCTGAGTCAGTTATGAAAGTAAAAAAATTGCTTGAGCCCCAGCACCTTTCACTACAAATTAAGCAATGGATATGAACGGTGTATTACCAGCAGCTACAAGTTACCACACAGCTCGTTCTAAGCAAACACATTGATTCTTAAGGTAAAAGCATTACAGAGAAAACAAAACAACAACAAAAAGATTGTATATGCATTCTAAAAGCCTACCAGTGGTCACCCATGGGTCATATGGGGCCCTACTAGCTCAAAGTTTTTCCAACCTTTCCACAAGGGTTGGGGCCCCCTACAGACATAAGGGCCTGTCTATTTGCTGGATCAGAAAAAAGACCCCAAGACCCCAAGATCAGATTAAACACAGCCTTGGTTTTTTTGTTTGTTTTTTGCCAAAAGCCATTTCTTTGTCTGTTGGTCTCTGGAAAACCCACTTTGAACCAGTATGTGCAAGCCTTCCCATAGGGTGGCTCCTCTCTGGAGGTGTTTACAACCTATGTGATTTAGGTTAATCATCCCTGTAGCAGGGTGACTACCCCACTCCTAAAATAGAAGGGGTTAAAAGCAGCCCTGGAGAGGGCTGTGGCTGGGGAAGCAGCCACAGCTGGGCCACGCCCCAATCAGGCCCCAACTGGCCTGCATAAAAAGGCTGTGAGCTAGAGGCCCAAGGAATCTCTCTCCAGACTGGGAGAGAGCAGGGCCAGCCAGCCAGGGTACTGATGGTGGTACAATGCTGGGGAAGGAGCAGGCTAAGTGAGGGCGCTCTGGGCTGGCAACTCCCCAGGCTGTAGGGCTTGGTCCAAGGCCCACAGAGGTACTGGGAGGCAGAGGAAGGCAGCAGGTCTGAACCCCTTGCCTATGATGAGTGGCCTTTACACTGCAGTCTGCCCCAGGGAGTGGGGGTTTGGTGATGACTGGCAGTAGCCCAGACTGAGGGACAGTGGGTTGGGGGTTCCCCAGGAAGGGGAGACCCAGAGGCAGAGTGTGGGAGTACTGCCAGGGGGCAGAACCCTAGAGAAAAGGACATGGGGGCCAGAGCTGTGGCAGATCACCGGCCTGCAGAGGGCGCTCCATGCTGGAAAAGAGCTAATTCCCAATGATCAGCAGGAGGCGCCGCAGGGGTGAGTCTGCTCCTTTACAACCCCCCCACTCTTTTTGGCTCCTAGAGGAGCTGTGATACCCCTGCCTAAAGTTATATACAACCCTGGCCCAGCGTGATACATAAACTTATAATACAGTATAGTCACCACAGATTTTGCATGTGGTTGAAATATCTGTCTCACCCTACAGCTCTGGAAAATTTACAAAATGACATTAGTTTGAGGTGGAAGAAGATACAAACCCCTCCTCAGAGAGAAGAGCATTTGCCACCAGACTGGGTAGGTTCTTTCCCCTACTTTTTTTTTTTAAACCAGCTCTGATATTGACTCTTGAGTAAAGAGGGGTAAAAACTGGGTGGACATTTAAGGATACAAATGGAATTTCTCTGGCTGGTAGGGGAGATAGGGAGAACTTCCATCACACATTTTATTGCAGCTTCTGATATACATATTTATTTCTCAGCTGTAATATCTCAGTGCCTTCCAATACCCTTGCAAAGCAAGGAAGTACATTATTCTTCCCATTTTACAAATGGGAAAACAGAGGGGCAGAAAGCTTAAATGACTTGCTCAAGTTCAGATAGGCAGTCTGCAGCAGAGCTAGGGACTGAATCCAGATCTCGAGCCCCAGCACAGGGCTTTAGCTACAAGACCACCCTTTATCTCTTCTACATTACAACTTTTTCATTAATACATATTTTGAGATGGAGGAAAAAATAATGTAATATGTGTGAGAAATAGTCTTTAATTCTCTACTCTCGTACTATGTTGTAAAAAATGCATACACACAATGGGGCACACTTTTCCTGACTTTTGAAAGCTTAACTTTGCAATATTAATGATCTCTTATGCAATTTTTCTATGGCATTTCCTAGTTTTTTTTTATAAAATTAAATATGAAATTAAAATATATTAACACTTCAAGCCAACCACTGAAAAATGTGTTAGTGACTATATCAAAGACACACACACACACACACACACATAAAATCACAAGCATTCTCAAATATCAAAAAATGATGCCAACAAACTATATGGGGAATAGAATTCAGGACCTTGTGATTCCCAACCCATCCGTAAAACAGGGATAATAGCATTCTCCTATCTTACAGAGATGTTTTCAGGTACTCAGATACTAGGGTGATGGGGGGGCATATAAGGATCTTGGATGGATAGTGGCTCTCAGTAGCCTACTGTAATAGATCTTTTGATATTGACAAGAAGGAAGACAGGCCTATCCATCGGTGACACAGAGAGACAGTTGGGATCCTTACAAATGAAGTGAGAATATTTAAATATTTTCACTGTATAAATATAATTTCTCTGTTGGAATCACTTCCTCTCTATGTTACTGTGCTAAAGAAACAGATCGACCAGCAGGGGAAGTTAACAGATGCATCCAGAAGCGAAGCGACACACTAGGAGAACACAGTGAAGCAGCTGTAAGAGATGAACTACAATGAGCAAGCTCACCGAAGAGGAGATGAGCTACAAGGGACAGAACGCAGTGAAGCAACTGGAAGAGATGAGAAGCACTAAAAGAGCTGGTAACAGCCCTCAAGCACTCCCCCCCCCCTCCCCCAAAAACCAGAACTTAATACATTGAATTTCCCTTACTATTTTTAAGTATCATATTCAGGTCAGCATTTAATAAAAGTTTTCTCAAGGTGATGATGTACCTTACTCTTGCAAGCAGGATTACTGATGGGACAATCAGCACATGACAGAGTTGTTGGGAACTTCAGTGAGCGATGTAATCAGGGAATCCAGCACACAAGCCCACATATTCTTCTGTGGTCAACAACTTCTTTTCTGTTCTCCACTAGCAAGAATCATCAGACCAGATCCTTCGCTGGTGTAAATCACCATAGCTCCAGTGAATTCAGTGTAGTTAAAGTGGTTTGCATCAGTTGAGCATTTTACTCAGTCTGTGTGACTTGCCATATGAGATCACGCCAATGGTCCATACTCTAGCAGTGGCCTTTGCCTGATGCCACATAATTGGTGGGAATAGCAGGGTGACTATTGTCCTCTAGTCACATAAAAAGTGTGGAAAAACATCCTGAAGACCCCAAAACACATGATTTTTTGTTCCTTAAACATGACCCACACTTAGATCTTCACCTTTTTCTCCTGATATAGTAGAGAAATCTAGACATTTACTTCCATTTCCAAGTGCCAGTCTAAATAAGTTCCAAAAAGCTGTCTTTTTGTTCTGTTTGTATAGTGCCTGGCACAATGGGGCCCCAGTCCATGTCTGCAGCAACCAGGTGCTACCACAACACACATAAATAACAATTAATACTGAATAATAAAGAGAGTCTCCAAGTGGATGAACATGCTGCCACATACATGTATATATTTTGGCGAGAATAATAAGCACTATTTTTCCCCTTCCAAATTCACCTAAAATTTTAGGCAAAACCAAGAAGAAGGGAAAAGAGAAGCAGCCAAGAAATGTTTCCAGAACTATGATGATACTAGGAGTTGAGAGACTTTAAAAATACACAAAGTAAAAACTATTTTCCCATGCTATTTTTTCCCCTACTGTTACTCATGCCTTCTTGTCAACTGTTTGAAATGGGCCATCCTGATTATCACTACAAAAGTTTTTTTTCTCCTGCTGATAATAGCCCACCTTAACTGATCACTCTCGTTATAGTGGGTATGGCAACACCCATTTTTTCATGTTCCCTGTGTATATATATCTTCCTACTGTATTTTCCATTGCATGCATCCGATGAAGTGGGTTTTAACCCACGAAAGCTTATGCCCAAATAAATTTGTTAGTGTCTAAGGTGCCACAAGTACTTCTCGTTTTTTTTTTTTCAAAATACAGAATGCCTCCCTAAAGTTACCACTATCCATTTGGATTTTATTCATATTAGGGCCTACATGTTTCACTTGCAGATATGCAACCTTGTTTGCAATTGTCAGATAGGACAAGCTAAGAAGAGTTGGACTAGGTTTGTACTTGGGAAACAAATAGGGAAAAACTAGGAAGTGATGTAAATAATTCAGTAGACGACAGTCTTTCTTCTGAGTCCATGCTAAATCAATGCCTCAGACATGGTTTTAGGAGGCATAGTGCTGTCTTCTGGAAGAAATGTAAAAGAGGTTTTCGTGTCTGGCAGTTCTTAAATAGTCCCTAAATCCCAAATCAATGTAGCCAAATTCCAGTTCAGGTAGTTATACTCTGACTTCATAAATTCTCTCTGCAGTTTCAATTAAAAATTATATTCTTACCTGTAAGAAAAGTCTGATAGGATTTAAGAGGAATGAAGCCAATATGGTTCTAAAGGAACTAAACAGTCACAGAATTTAATAGAGAATAATATCCTTTCCAGATTTTTTAAACCATCATATAGAATTTTCTAGAAGAGATGTCATTCTTAATTAAATTCTACTGAGTTCTACTTAAGTTCAAAGCAAGCTAGTGCTAGATGATGATGATGGTAGTGAGGAATATGATATAAATGCTGACTAGATAAACAATTAGATATATGCCCTCATTTGATATGCCTCTGATGTGATATAATGTGAATGTTGTTAGTTTTCCATTCTTGTTTCTGACATGATTCCTGCACATATAACCCCTCATCCTACAAACACAATGCATGTGAGTACTCCCACTGATGCTAAGGGTAATACTCAGATGCATCAAGTTACTCACATGTGTTTGCAGGAGCAGTGTCCTAATTTATATAATTGTTGGGATCTTTTAAAATGAAAGGTACTGTATGAATGCAAGATATTAAGAGATGCACAATGAGGTGATGATGTGCTCTGTGTTCTAAAGACTTGGTGAAATAAATAAAAAATGTCAAATATCCTGCTCAATTTTTAGCCCACTCAGTATCTCCTAAAAACAAGCTAAACTTGAATTTCCCTAAAGTCACTAATTTCTGTACAAAGCTCTAACCTCACAAAAGTCATAGCAGCAACAGTGGGTGTAAGGGACTTATATCTATACTTGGTTTACTTTTTCACCTATTTTTTTTAAAGGGGAAAAACATTTTCCTGTGTATCTTTGCAGTGGATAAAAATGTCAGAAATCAAAAATATGTTTGCAGATGAAGAAAATATTTGTAAAAGGACTAAAAGAGAGATCTTAGCTAGTGACATATGGTAGGAAAATTCCTGTGTCTTATTCCTTCATTTCTTAATGCTGATTATCTTATTTCACACATATCAAGCATTTTGTCTAAGGGGCATTAGTGTATTTGGTGATGAGATGAAGGCAAGCTAATGCAGGCCTGACAAGAACTCCCTGTCACCAGGCCTCCTGGGCCCAGAGATCAGTGTTCTTAAAATATTAGGATTTGATAGAGTTAACACTAGCCCCTCAAGCAGATGGTTTGGAACATTCTGTCAACATTGCCAGCGATTACTGCAAACAGATTCTTGTTACATTGATAGCCCCTCTGGGACCCTAGTGAAGTGCTTTCTAACCTCGGCTTCTCAGAAAAGAGTGCCATTTCTCGGACCTCTTTCAAGCAGGAAGATTGTGCATGCCTCGGAAACAGAACCATCATCACTGTGATATTAGAATCTCCATAATCCACAGCCATTCAGAGTGGAAATGGATTTTAGTCTCTGTATTTTGGATAGACCTTTCATTTTATGCAGCTCGCTGTACTTCGGATGCAAGTGGAAGTAAGTTTGCAAGTGGGGATCCATTTATATTATCTTTTTTCAGTTTTTGTAGTTCATACTGCAATCACAAAACCTCAAGTTTAGATGCACCATCATGTAACTTCAGTTATATTTCCTGCTTGTCTAACAAAAAACCTCTGTGTATATGAGACCACATCCTATCATACTGATTTATCTCATCCTTTCCTTGTACTCCCTGTTTTTCTGTCCATATCCATCTGTTGTCTCATCTTATACTTAGTTTGTAAGCACTCCACAGTGAAGATTTTTTGTTCTACCTTTCTACAGCACCTAGTACAATACGAGGTCCTGGTCCATGACTACGATAATATAAATAATAATATCTAGAAATCTTAAATACAGAAAACATGAGCTTATACAGTACATACTGGTCAGGAACATTCTGCAATTCCTGAACAGCTATGGGCCATTCTGGAATCTCAATTACTCCACCATAAATCAGGAGTTATTCTTTTCACTTCCACAGAGATGCTCCAGATTCACGCTCATTTAACTGTAATTTGAACTTGGTCCCACATTACCCCCAAACACTAATATATTTACAGAATTTAACACAACTATAATCTCTCATAAGAAATACTTTTGGAGACTGGCCATTGCTACTGCACTATTGTAGCCTTTTCATCACAATACATCAGAAGCAAATTTAGAAAGGACTTTGCAAGTATCAGCTTCTGTGCTAGAAGCTTGAAGCATCACCAAGTGGTTAATGTCCCTTTTTGTCCTGAATTTGGTGTCTCATAATACAGCATACACTGACAACAGAAAAAAAACCTGCCTATTTATCCTCCCAGCTGGAAGTCATTCTGCAAAGCAATTAACTGCTTTAGAAGGATTGATGGGGTTTAGAATAAGGATGGGGAGCTGGTCTGAGAAACATAAAAACTGGTTCAAACTTTTGCCTGTCCCTCAGATAGGACCTGATCCAAAAAATGTTGAAATCTGACAAAGTTTTATTAAGTGAAAGACCAAGTGGTTTCCTTTCCCTCACCCGTTCTCTGGGTGAGAATTACATTCTCATCTAGAGAGAGCAGCCAGGTTGTCTCTGCTCCCCCACCACTGTCAGGTCTTCTGTGAGGAGGGAAAGTTACAAGACCTGCTCCTTTCTTTCAGTTACAAGATGCAGATGGCGTAACTCAATAACTCCTCCGATGTTAATGACATTTCTGGAACTTTCCCAATGCATGTATCCCAGAGGGCACCATAAACTTATTAAGCCTTCAAGGCATATATAAAGTATCATTCTCTGGGGCACAAGAATCAGAAAGACACGGAGATTTTTGCTAAGAATTATTTACTGCAGCAGCAGGAACGTGTGGAAATATTTCTGGTGCTCTAAAGCAAGGGAAGGGAGCTTCTTAAGTTGTTTCCTGAAGAGTACTACCACCAGAGATGGGCTCCCAACCCCCACTTCCCAACACACAATCTGCAATGATAAGGAGAGAGTTACCGCTCTGTTTAGCCCCCCCCAAAAAAGACCAAAGGAGAGGGACACGCTTTTTCTGTCTTCCTCTTAAACAGCACCCACACTGGAGCCAAATATATTTTAGTAACTCAAAACCATATATTAACCCTCTCCAGACACAGATTCAGACACACAACAAACCACCAAGTCACATGTGGGACCACACAAGCATGATCTTCTAATTGTATCCCTTGTCCTCCATTTTTCTCCATTAATTCTCACTGTAGACAGGGTGAAATCCAAATCCTATATTGGAGTCAATGAGAGTTTTGCCACTGACTTCAACGGGACCAGGATTTCACCCCATGTCTTTTGTTGATCTGTAAAATGCCCTACACACTTTGAGTGCTAAATCAGTCTAACTACATGAAATAATTTAAGGATCAGTGCCTACTGCTGGTGTGGTAAGAGAGAGCCCAGAGGTCACTGGGAAGCTCAGAGAGCTTCAGCATTTCAGAAAACTATCCGAATATTTGGATGTCTATCCGAGCTGTTGAACCTACTGAGATTTGTCTCGTTTTTTTTTAAATGTTAACAGGCTGTTATTCCAGGGTCTTTATTTATAAATCACAGATAAGCCCAAACTGATCATTGCCAGCTGATGACAGTTCAGTGGCTTGAGTTAGATCGTCTCAATCCAGTTCCTAGTGGACAAGTGTCTACCTAACAAAAACAGCCATTATAATTGGCACTGGGCAGAGAGCAAGGGCTGAGTGGGCCAAAGGCTGGGCAAGTTTTTGAGTTAGGATAGGCTGTCCCCTGGGAATAAGGCAGAGGAGGGATGGTGTGGCAAAGTATGCACAGAAGCCATGTTGTATCATCTTTTTCAAAAGAGGATTTCAGCATGCAGCAATACAATTTCACCATCTTTGAGGAGAACTGAATCCACATAAGGCCAAATCCTATTCCCACTGAAGCCAATGACAAAACTCAAATTGGCTTCAGTGGGAACATGATATGGCCCTTAGTTAATAAATAAATATATGAATTTGCTTAGGGACAAATCTTGGTCTCATTGAAGTCAGTGGTTTTTGAAGCTGATTTCAAAGAGCTCAAGATTTGGCCAATTTTAAATAAATAAAAACAAAGTCAGCACATATATTTAGATAGACAGACAGACAGAGTCTCAGGAAAAGGACCATTTCTTCCCACATGTTCTTTTGATCCAAAGCCCAATGAAGTCAGCAGGAAGACCCCCATCAGCTTTAAAGGGCTTTGGATTAGGCCCACAGTGCCTCATTTCTGACTGGGGCCCTCTGGAGTGCTACTGCAATACAAATAACAACAAAACAAAAAAAAGGGGGAGCCCAGTAAACCAGATCCTGCTTAAGCCAGTACTTCAACAATCAGAACCTTTAAAAAAAAAAAAAAAGCAGGTCCCTAAAGTATTTTTACCGGTGAAAAGTGGAAGTTTCGTGGTGACTTTTTACATTAAACAATCAAAGTCAGCTAATTTTTGTCTTCCAGGCTTTCAATACATTCACAGTTCCTTTTGCAGACATGTTATAAGTTGAATTGCCCAAAACGTAATTGTAGAAAGTAGCTCAAATCAAGAAGTACAGGATACTTGGTATCCTTTTCTGGGAGGATGAGGCCTCACCATCTGTAGAGGGTGGGTAACAAGTGACACAGCGTCCCCTGCTGGCGTATCCATAAAGCAGATAGTTTCAAAGGATCCCAGCAGAGGCTGCACCTTGCTGAAGGTAGGATAGTGCCTTGACAATCACTGAGGGCCCGATCCTGCAAACTACCATCTCACTACAATAACATACTTGACTGCAGTAAGAAGATTAAAACAAGAAATGGAAACAAACAAAAAGATAGCAGGAAAGATATATGTGTGACAGCATTATCAAAAGGACCGCAATGAGACTTCTCATGGTATACTCAGTGGTACATGTTTTCAGGCTCAGGACCCAGGATTTTATTTTGTAAGAGCAAAAAGACAAAATATTTTAAAATCCCACTAACATGGCCCATAGCTCTCACTAGAAAGAGTTGCTAACCTCCTCATTCATTAGCTCATCTTGCTGTGGTGCTCAGAACACCTGCACTATTCAATTCTTTTCTTGGATTTTTTTTAATAAGAAAAAATTAACAAAGTAAAATTTGTTGACAGTGCTCACAGTCAACGCAGTGGGTGTTCTACCTATGCGCTGTCACATCTTCCATGTTCATTACTGCAGGTGCTAAATACATGCTGACAACAACATATGTTACCAATCTTAAATGTGTGCGTGTGTGTGTGTGTGTGGTGGGGTTTTGTTGGTTTTTTTTTAACCTTGTAATTAAAGATTGCTCACAGCTTGAAAAAATAATACAGGTGAAAGCTGCTTCTGCCCAGTGAATTCTACTCTCCGTTTCTTGCCATTTGGGTAGTTCATTAATGTTGCACAGAAGGAAAAAGAAGTAGATTCTTATCTCCAGATTAGTAGTTATTAAATAAAATGTAAGACACAAGTCTGAAATTATGATATGCTCAAAAATCTATTAGCTCTCTTTGGTATCACCCCTTCCCCTGTGTGTCTTTAGTTCTCTTCCTAAGCTCTCTTTTTGTTTATTTTCATCTCTCATTTTAATCTTCTTAGTCCTGCCAAGCACGTTATACATGGCATCCAAAGGAGTGCTATATATATTGCAATATAGACAGGACTCTCCTATTCATTTGCACATAACTAAACTGAAACTATTAATGACACAATTTTTATTTTTGCATGTTTAATATATTACAACTTCCTAAGTATTATTCATTTTATATATTACATTAATTAATATTCCTCAATGCCACACAAGATCACTACACAGTATGTACACACAAATCAGAAGATAAATAGGTATATAAAGCAGAGCATTTAAGGAAGGGATTTTTGCTCTGTATAATCTAATTATACTAGCTACCTTGGGTCAACTGAAATAAATACAGCTAGACCACTAGATCAATTAGAAATCTGCCAAGAAAATGAAAAATAATTGCATGATGTTTAAAATGAGGGAAACAACAGTACATTAAATGCAAAGTAATGTCATTTTACATTACAGCCAAGACATCACATTCTGGCCAAAATATTACACACAAGAAAAGTAAAGAAATTCAAACTTACAGAACACAGAACAAGCAGACCTTATCATCCCTCTTTGCAAACATGATATAGTAAGTGGTAATGTTTAGTATTAAAATACTACACTTAGGTTTGAGATGCTCTGGGAACCAGAACTTTTTAATTCCTCATTTTTCTTGTGCAAAATTTCGGTCTTCTCACTGGATTACATTTCCATTTCTTGAAAAACAACTATGTTCTGAGAAAAATGCAAATGAGCTTATAATACATAAAATTATACCTGTCTTAGCTTTATCGTATATGGGTCTATTTGAATGTGTAACTGTATATGTACGTTTCAGAGGGGTAGCCATGTTAGTCTGCTTCAGCAAAAACGACGAGGAGTCTTGTGGCACAAGACTCCTTGTTGTATATCTAAGCATTCACATACTACAGTAATGGAGAGCCACATATGTACCTAAATACTGTACACAGATATGAAAACCCAGAGAGACCAATATCGGCACACTGTAGCAATATGGAGTACTACATATTGAAGTTATATTTAGAACGTAGTAAAAAAATATTGCCCTGCATATGCACAGTCCCAGATCCTGACAGTTTAGCTATTCCTAAGCCAAACTTGATCAAACATGCCAAGAGCACTTGTCTTTATTGATAACTAAACCCAAGACAAATTTGAAATGATAAAAATTAACTCAGCTCTGATTTAGTTGAGCAGCAGGGGAAACATAATTTAATATTTGCTTTAACAGCTTTTCTCAACTCAGAATGGCGTAACTCGGTTTTCTGGTCTCAAACTTTCTCTCTCACATAAATCCCAACTCAAGTTCACCTTTGGGCACAATTATGAGAAATTTCAATTGAAAAGTAGGCGTATCCAATAATAATAGCAGCATATAATGAAAACGTCTCCTCTGTCATATATGGCATCTACCACAACACTATCATGTTGAGAGCTAGAAGATTATATCTGGTTTCCCTTTATATCTTCCTACCTTTCAGCAGCATAAATTGATCCAAAACTGTATATTGAACCACGAGTATAGAATTAGACATTTTAACACTGTTAGATACAATCTGTTATCTGCTTAAAGAAACACGCATGTTTCAGTCTACCTATAGCACACATGCCTGCACATATGACTTACCTTTACTAAACTCTGTGTGGTTTTTTCACAAGTATTAGATTCTACTCCAGCCCTTATAAAGGGTTAACATACAGATGCTGTGAGTGGAATGTATAATCTTTAAGGCCCTGGAGTATTAAGACATATCTGCTCCTTAGGGTCCATCTCTGTCCATAATCAATTTCTTCCCTTGGAGAACATTAATTGTCTCTAATGATAGCTTTCCATCAATACATCCTTGATCTTAAAAGGCCTGTACAGCTTTTTCCTTTTATTCAATCAAATCATCTCTACAATTGCCCTCCTTTAGTAAGATAATACCTTTTAAGCCTTGTATTTTAATATAAAAAATAAGAGGTAGCAGCAAATTCTAATGGAAGTGCTAACATTTGAGAACCAGGATGATGGCTTCCATTATCCTAAATAATGTTTGAAGATTACAGAAAGCACTGTGTTTCAAAAGGTGGAAACTAATCCCCCGCTTTCAAATTATTCCTTATATAAAAATCTGTTCTAACATTTGAAAATTTTGTGCCCCCAACTACAGCAGCATATATTTAAAATATTTGAATATGAAAGATAATTTTCAGGTCGGGGGGAAGGGAGGAAGGAAAATAATTACTATTTATAAGCACTAAATGCTGAATAATTTTAGGAATTGATAGCCTAAAACACTGCTGCCCTTTATTTTTCCATTCTGCAAATAAGCCATCCCTGCACTGTTCACTCAAACCAGTACAACCCTAATCAGAACTCCCTCAAATTATTTAATTTCTTGATGGCTCAAAAACTCAATCTCCTAGTGACCCACTAATGTGGCTTGCTTTCCCCACCCCCTTCCCTTCCTTGTACATGCTTTTCTAAAGGCGTGGAAATTCAATTTTTTGCCATTCAACTGATTTGTTTCCATTCAAATAGAGGATTTCTCTTGTGCTGCTTTATCGAGATTGCCCAGCACAAAACTGTGTTTCTGCCCATATTCCAGCAGCATGCTTTTGCAGAAATTGCGCTACTGTTTATAATGACTCAAGGACCTAGTGAAGAAACATTGATGGGACAAAAGACCTCAGCCATTTGGAATTCTTTCCTCGGTAATTTTTACATCCAGCATGAACATGATAGAATTTCCTTGTTGCCTATACAGTATCATTTTTATCTGAGCAGGGATATGAAGCAGTTTCTCTGTAACTGACTTGCATCCATCATTAACTGCAACACTAGAGCTTTGCTCTTATTCAGAAATCTTCACACACACAAAAAAAAAAAAACACTGAGAAACAAATAAGATCAGGAAACTCTGAGAAACATAATAAAAGGCAAAACACAGCTAACTAAAAGGAATTTTAAAAACACACACTAAAAAACCTATGAATTTAAAAACAACAAACAAAATCTGTATGGATTTTGTTTTCATTTTTCATACAGGCATGTATGTTACATCACCTGCTGCTCATTTTACCATACGGCATAAACTCCACATAGTGTTTTGTAAATATATCAATGGCAAAAGCAACATAAAAAGAAGAAATGGTGGAAATATGAAAAAGCTCAGAAATATAGGTAGGTAGGTACAATCAATCCAACAGTATCAAACCTAAATAAAAAAAAAAAGGAGACCAGTTAACAACCTAGATAAGAGATGAAAATTGCCAGTGAGGCAGATCGAGTTTATTCAATGCCCTGATAAGCACCTATTTGCTCTTCCCCATAATGCTCTCTCAGTATTTATAAATTATCATTTAATTATGCTGGCAAGTGGTAATTGTCAAATAAAGCTCAGATAGGCATAAGCCCTCAGGCTGCACATGACAGAAAAATATCTGTTAAAGCTGGGCTGATTCACACGCTTAGGAAATCATTTCCTTTCTTCTTTTTATCCTTGCCAACAAATTATATGAACTGGCACTTTGTGCTTTGTAGGCATTTTGAAGTCTATGCAGATTACAGGAAAGAAAAATTAGTTGTTTCAGTATCTACGATTCCTAAATTATTCTGCTGATTTAAGACACCATGTTCTGTTTTAACAAAAGAGTGCCAAAGATCAAGGAATCAGAGCCTTCCTTTGCTTAGAATTTATGACCAGGGTCACTTTCAATTGGGTAAATCAAGATTTGGGGAATTATTTAATACTGTGCATAATAGATTTTATATAGAGCAATAGTGAAAATATGACATTTATCCCATTAGGATAGAACACTAAGCAATATTTCTTTAAAAGTCCCTTACTACTTAGATTCAACTATAAACCCATTAAACATACCATATACACCTATAAGCGGGTTTTGAAGTGTTTTTGGTTTTGGAATTGGCTTTGGAACCATACATGGATCAAATTTATGGCAGAAGAGCAGATATTTGCAAAAAACTTGCAGAGAAAACACCCCTTTTATACAATGTCATAAAAGCATATGCTGCAAAAAGAGGCTTTTTAATGTTTCTGTATACAAATAGCACAAGCCCACAATTACAAGGCTAGCCAGAAGTGAAGAATTAAAACTCTGACCTTCATTCAGCCTACCTGGGCAACAGTACTGCTACATACATACAGTATGGTACATGCTGTATGCTCCATGTTGTTTAAAGACCTCTGTGATACCTTGGTCAATGGGGAGGAATCAGGATGACTCCCAGGCTCTGTTTCCACTCTCTCTAGCCATGCAAGTATTCTTACTGCCCTCATCACCATGATGAAATAAGATTTCTTTATTTTTAAGCATACAGTAGACAGTATTAATGGATATTCAACTCCAAGATGTGTCAGTTAGTTATAACTGGTCACAACTGATGAAATCCTTGTTCAACTGACATCAGTGGGAGTTTTGCCATTGACTTCAATGGGGCCAAAGATTCCTCCTATCGTATTTTTTCTATTCCATCAAAGACACTGGGGCTTTGAACCTTTCAGGAACAGGAAGCAGTTTAGGCAGCAGATAAATCATGTGAAAGGATTTAAGCAAATCATAAATCTTTACCTTTCTGGGCCACTAGTGAAGGAAACCACTGCTGGTTAGTGTTCATTAATGAATACTGGGTTGGCATCAGCAACCACAGCACAGAGTAACATACCACACTGTGCAGGTGTGGATGGAAGAAAGAACACAGCGATATTCTGAATAAACTACTGGCTGTATAGAAGAGTGTTTGACCATCTTCACCTTGAACCTCCCTCGAGTTCCCGGCGTTGATAAATGCACAAGATGCAGTCTACCCATGCATACGCTGGCTTCTAAGTGAAATTTTTCAAATAGTTATTCACTGAAAAATGCAATCTCAGGTCAACCAAAGCTATTCATGAATTCCAGTCAAATTCAGCTAGGTTGAGTTATTTCTGTTTTTGAGAAAGTCGTTTAGCCTTTTCATTTTGCAATGTTTCATTTCAAATTTAGCTAGATTTATTTAAAAAACAAAAACGGGTAATAAAATGACCAGAACAAAATGGAAAAACAGGAAAAAAATGGTTTCAGGTCAAACCAAAATGAAACATTTGGGGGATTTTTTGATTCAACCACCAAACTGAAAACTCAACTATTTGCTACATATACTGCCTCAACCCAGCAGGAGAGGATCTCCCTCACAAATGAGAACACAGACAGGACTCCTGTCAAGGTCTGCAGCCATTTGCAACATTGATGCGATGCATGTGGTCTTCCCCAGAAATATCAAGTGGCGAATCATCTTCCCAGTAATGAAATGAAGCAGCTGTTGGCCAGGCAGCAGAATCCCAAAGGCCGTGTGTTGAACTGGTTATATAAGCAACACATAGCCAAGACACCATTTTCATCCATGCTGTTCCACTTACCCAGCAAGCCTGCTAAATGAGCAGAGGAGAAGGCGAGGATCTGAGACTACTAGTAGTAAATATCTCCAATGGCCGATGGTGGGACACTAGTTGGCATAGGCGCAGACTCCATGGGTGCTGCACCACTAGCCAGCTCCCCCCGTCCCAGCGCTTCCTGCCCGCCGGTGGCCCTGCCGATCAACTCCTCCCCTCCCTCCCAGCACCTCAGCTGTTCCGTGGCATGCAGGAGGCTCTGGGGGGAGGGGGAGGAGTGGGGATGGGATGTGCTTGGGGGAGGGGGCTTGTGGAGTGGGGCAGAGTGGGAGCAGGAAGAGGTGGAGTGGGGCCTGGGGCTGAGCAGGGTTAAGCACCCCCAGGGACAGGAGGAAGCCAGTCCCTGTGCTAGTTGGGGAGGGCGCTAAGTTATACAGAGAATTCTTTCCCAGGTGTCTAGCTGCTGGGCCTTGCCCACATGCTCAGGGTCTAACTGATCACCATATCTGGGGTCAGAAAGCAATTTTCCCCAGGTTAGATTGGCAGAAACCCTGGGGGTTTTTTCGCCTTCCTCTTCAACATGGGCACAGGTCACTTGCATGTTTAAACTAATGTAAATGGTGAATTTTCAATACCTTGGAGTCTTTTAATCATGATTTGAGGACTTCAGTAACTCAGCCAGAGGTTACAGGTCTACTAAAGGAGTAGGTGGGTGAGGTTCTGTGGCCTACCATATGTAGGAGGTCAGATGAGATAATCATGATGATCTCTTCAGGCCTGAAAGTCTATGAGAAGGTGAAGAGTCTGCACCTGGCACAAAGCAGAGGGCCAACTCATAGGGACTCTCATAGCAACACCTCAAGGCACTTTGATGTGCCACAAAAAGTTGGTCAGTGGTAATAATGCTGGTACTAGTAGGGTGCTATCGTGGATATGCTTGCATAGAGACAATCACTGTTTTGTTCCAGCAATACAGGCAGGAAGCTCTGGACAAGCCCTGTCACACAAAATGCTGCAAACAATGAAAGATAACCAGCAAATCACCGAAACACAGAGGCAAGAGCATTGCATCCTGGTTACGTACATGGACCCTAGATTCAAAATACCAAGGTTGCTTTCCTGCCTGGGAGAAAGAAAAACCACTGTAAACAGACAATTGTTAGAGTTGGCTGGGTACATTCAAGAAGGCCCTGATCCAAAGGCCAAGTGTTATGGTACAAATTGGACAGAATCACAGCAACATGAAGCCAGAAGTTCACATGGGGAAAGGTCCTTGTGGAACAGCCTGGAGAACTTTGGACTTGACAGTAGTGTCCCAACCGCCAGGATTCAGCTGAGACTGGCTACACAGAGAATCAACAGATATCTCCAGGATACCATTACTGCATCTGCCAATACAGAATCTCTGCTGAACTGGCAGTTCCAGGAGCACCTTTGGTCAGTCCTGTTTCACATAGCTGGAGATCACCTAAACTGCCCCATTCATTCATCCAATGTTCATGCAGCATTTTTCCACAGCCAGTGCTATACATTCACCAACTGGTGAACTTTTTTTCCAGTGTAGAGAGGCTTGAATTAATTAAAGTGAACACACACGTGTTTCCAGAATGCCAGAGCACTTGGCTAGTAGAGGGGGACCAGCTATGCAGGACCTAAGCACTAATACTCCATAACAGCCACCAGCTTTCTTCTTTACAGAGAAAGCACATGCTGCCTCTTTCCCTCACCCCTTGCAGGCCATTTCATAATGAGACTTCACTCAGTGAGTTACAGGGAAAGGGGTTTCACTGAGAGACAAAGGCAAAGAACTACTTAGCAGATAGCAAAGAAGGGAATACAGTCTTCACATCAGAACCGTTTCTGTCTCTCAAGTGTCTATTTTGTTTTCGTAGTTGTTTTCAGCGGCTCCTTTATACACATGTCCATTCTGCAAATGGGCAAGTGGGACTGACGTCATTTTTCAATAAAATCCTTTGCTTATGCATTTTTCAGTACATATGATCTGTTGAGAGAAACTGCAGGCATCTCATGGAACATGTATCTAGGGATTTCTAAGGGGCCTATCATCATAGTACCTAAGCAACAAGCAGTTGGCTGCCGAAAAGTGCAGCATATTTGCCAAGCTCAACTGGCCATATTGAGGACTGATAAAGCTTCTGCTTTGGGGGAACTTGAAACCGTGATATCGTCTACTAGCAATGAGTATGACCCTGCTGCTGACAGTTTTTATGTTTATGGGCCTTCATTTTTAGAACAATATTTTGCAGCACCTGCGCAGCATGTGATGTTAAACAAAGCTACTAATGTAATTCTGGATAGGGAATGAGTGTGTGAGGAGCAGTCTCCTGTACTAGGTGAATCAGTGCTGAAGCATTATACACAAAATGGGCTCAGGAAGGCTTCTGATCGGAGGCATGCTGGTGATATAATGAAACAGGAGGAGGATGATTGAGTCATCATATCAATGAAACGACATATATAAGGAAATAACAGTATAAGAAGTTATCTGGAAGTAATGGATGCTTTAATACACAGACCTAAGGCCAGCTGCCTTTAGCACCAGCAGGAACAGAGTGTAGTGGACTAAAAAACAAAAACAAACAAAAAAACCCCCACAGGACTGAGTTCAGAGATCTGGATCCTGCTTGCCTTGCTCTCAGGAGTGCCATGAAGCTTAATGCATTAGTATTTGCAAAGCACTGTGCGATCCTGAAGAAATGCACAGCACCATTATCGTTCCATACTTGCATAGCGTGAGTAGACACATACGTAGCCAGCCATAACCAATTAAATGTGCTATTACGAGTTATAAAATGGGGATTCCCAACTCCCTGCACAGGGATCCCCCCTGTTAAGCCTGCTCTGATATTATGTCCCTGCCTTTTCACATGGATCTGTAACTGTCAGGCCTGACAACAGGGCACCAGAGTTGGTTTCCCCTCCTTCCCACCTTGCCTGCAGATTGGAGGCAGGGCATGCTCTGGGTATTCAGAGATTTCAAAACCCTGTGGAGCAGTGGTTCTCAATCTTTTTGGGCTGAGGACCCATCGGTAAACCTTGATGGCCTGTCACAATCCAGTAAATAGCTTTAGTGCAAAAAATATCTGGCTTACCAAATATTTCTCACATATCATACACAATGTATTAAGGACTAAATAAGCACGCCATGCGTACCATAGGGGAAGCTCCTGTCCCATAAGGCTGGTTGGGCTTGGCTTTTTGCTCCAGGCAGCACCACCCAGATTTGGCTCGCTCCACTGATGGGGGACCAGGCAGACCAAATTTCTGTGAATGGCATTGTGACCTGGCGCATGGGGTCACAGCACCATTCAATCACATTTAGCCCCATCATCATGACAGTGTGGTGGCTGGGCCAAACCTGAGCAGTGCTGCCATCCTGTGCACTAGGTCGAAATTCCCACAGTGGTAGCCAAGTCAAGTCCAGCCAGCCCTGTTGGACAGAAGCCACTACTGCAGGTTGAGTGCAGAGTGGGTTCTGCACGTCCCCTCCCTTTGAGGGCCTCCTATCTCCCCCTGGGGCAGGACCTGACCTCCGATATCCAGGCCTCCCACCTCCCTGGAGGCAGGACTCGCACTTCTCCCCCACAACAGGCCTCCCATTTGACCCTTTCACACATTCTGGCAACACAATTTTGGGTTAGGGAGATGAGGTAGGTGAGGTAAAGAAGGGTGTTGGAACAATTTGTATAGTGGAGGTGATGAGAGCCATTGAACCAAACTGTAAACCCTGTATGAGACGGAAATGGCTGGGATAAGGGCTGGTTTAAGTTTTGGAGGTTCATGGACTTGCATAGGGTTTGTCCTATTGCCGTATCTGGGGGCTGGAAGGAATTTCTCCTCAGCATTTTGGCTGTACTGCACAAGCATTTTCTTCTCTCCTGCATCCAGCTGAGGTCAGCAGCAAGGACTTACTGTTAGTTCTTTGGTAGCATTTTCCGTACACTTTCTCCTTTGATGACAGACATGATGGTTGCATCTGACCAATGCTGAGATGTGGCAAAAGGTAGCATTGGCATTTAGCAGGTCTTAGATTATTATTTCTTTATTATTGCAACCAGGTAAGCAGGACTTCTTTGTGGTGGAAGGTGGGTGCTTTCCCCCCAAAATTTGGGCATAGGTCTGGGAGCAAGTGGAGCTAAGCCACACAAATGCTGGTGATGGTGAAAATAGGATCTTGCTTAGATATCTGACAAGATCTGGTGGGTCTAATCTCCCCAGATAAAAATTTGACAGACAGGATTGTAGATAAGAACTGACACTCCCCTTGTCAGCCTGGGTAACATTGTAAAGTGAGTATAGTGGCATTCTGGTGATGAAGCTGCAGTCAGTGGCCTTTGAACTAAGACATTTATCTGTGTGGTTATGGTACTCTTGCATCAAGAGGGGTAGCAGCCGTGCCAGATTCCTGATTTTATATAGACACATAGATAAATACAGAGAAATAGAGGAAAAAATGGGAAAATTAAATCTGAAAACTCCCAGCCTTGGTAATATCCTTTAAACCAGTTTTATAAGAAAGGCCCTACCAAATTCACGGTCCATATTGGTCAATTTCATGGTCACAGGATTTTTTAAATCGTAAATTTCATGATTTCAGTTATTTAAATCTGAAATTTCATGGCATTGTAATTGAAGGTCCTGATCCAAAAAGGAGTTGTGGGGAGGGGTCACAAAGTTATTGTAGGGGGGGTATAGTACTGCTACCCTTATGTCTGCACAGCAGCTGGTGGCGGCACTGGCTTCAGAGCAGGGCAGCTGGAGAGCGGCGGCAGCTGGCCAGCAGCCCAATTCTGAAGGCAGAGCCGCCGTCAACAGCAGCACAGAAGTAAGGATGGCAGGGTACAGTATTTCCACCTTTACTTCTGCACGGCTGCCTGCAGAGCTGGGCCTTCAGTCAGCAGCCGCCACTCTCCAGCCGCCCGGCTCTGAAGACAGTGCAGAAGTAAAGGTGGCAATACTGCGACCCCCCTAAAATAACCTTGTGACCCCCTCCCTGCAACTCCCTTTTGGGTCAAGACCCCCCCAGTTTGAGAAATGCTGGTGTCCCCTGGTAAAAGCACACAAAAGACCAGATTTCATGGGGGGAGACCAGATTTCACGGACCGTGATGCGTTTTTCATTGCCGTGAATTTGGTAGGGCCCTATTTATAAAGGGCCCTATTTATTTATTTATATATAATTCTTTCCTCAATTTTTTTTCCACAATCTAATCACTCCCACTTTTTTTTTTAAAGGAAAAAAAGACTACTAATTTTTCTTTAAAAAGAATATTTATGAGCAACACACCTCACGCCTGTGCTACAAAAGAGCCGGGAACATATATTTTTAAACTTTCAGGGTTCCCTAAGGAAGAGTTTTTATGAACAGCAGGGTTATTTATCACATTTACAATTAAGACAAAACTTAGCATCTTTAAGGTATTTTCAGATTAATGCCTGAAATGCTTTTGCATAGTCATGACTGAAATTAATTATTTTCTATGTTATAAACTGATAATCTTGGGGAAACAAGACTTATTGGTGGAATGATAAATTCCTCCATGTGTCCAACTTAAAGTGGTGGCTGGAGAGGTTGTGAAACTTATTCTGTGTATATGGTTGCTTTTTAACATTTTATAGCAGCTTGTACTGGAGCCAGTCTGATGTTAATAGCACAGTAGCACGGCAGTAGTTGTAGAATCTCTGGAATGTGGTGTACACATTTTAATAAATGAGAAATTGTGATATTCACTCCTGTTATATAAATCTCATGTTACCATATAACAGAATGAGAATAAATGTTTTAAAATATGCTCTGTGCTTTCCCTCTCTTCAGTTTAAGATTCAAAGATTTTAAGGCCAAAAGTGACCATTAGATAATCTAGTTTGACATTCTGTATAGAATTTCATCCGGCTACTCCTGCATTTGAACCCAATAACTTGTGTTTGACTAAAGTATATTTTCCCTTCTCTGAGGGAAGCACATTTGGCTGTCTGCCCCTTTCATTAACATCCAGGTTGATATATCTTATTCTTCATGCAACTTCAGATTTCATTATGACATATCACTTTTGCTCCAGTAGGTAAGTAAATAAATGTATACCCACAGACAGGTTTGAAAGCCATCTAACAACTGACCTATTACAGACAATGGTCCCTCTATAGTGGTTGGGCTTGCCAGGATTAATGTGTTTCGATGAGGTAATCAGCTCTGCATTTTGTGACCAGCACACTCCCATCCTGGCAAAATGATCTTGCAGGGAAGGCAGGCTGTATGCTTCACTACCAGGAAATGGACAATGACTGATAGTCTGCATTTCCATTTACACATATCCTTAATTGTTGTCACTGAAAAAGATGTGCCAGATACTGACACAACAGATCATTCAAAATAAGTTATGTATTCATGTTAAGCGTTATTTATCTAGGCTGTGAAGGAAAACAAATATTGCTCTCCCCCTGCCTTTCTTTTCCTAATTAGCCAATTGTTTCACATGCTTTTTGTTAGGGATTCAGCAATTTATGTTCAAGCTTGTCATAAAGATAACACTTATTATGAACTATGCTAAGAATACAGTCCTAATTCAGAGTCTCCTTTTTTTTCCCTAGGATGTTTCATAATGAAGATGTTTGTAGGATTCATTTATTTTAATTCTGTCCAGAGACCCTTAAAAATAAACACAATAAATCATCCGTATTTGGGACCAAATTGGCATTCTTTTTTTGGTAAGATTCTGGTCACTATAATATGGAGTTCCGCTGAAATACGTTTTTACGTGAAACATTAAAGCTACATTAACAGAGACAGAGCAGGAAAAAACAGTCTGAATTAAAATATTGAGGAAAGCCGCAAATTCTATAAGAAAATGACCCCAATAAGACAACATTTGAAAGGTATACAAACGGAAAAGCCAATTCTCAAACATTAATTATAATAATGGGGAAAGTGACAGATTTTATAATTGGATTATGAAAGACAGTTTTGCACATTGGAGATGGATACTATGAATGAAACTGAATTGTTACATATTTATTACTGATTTACTGTCAAAGAGGGCCCAATACCTCTCACAATTAGTCCCACTGAAATCGACTTGACTACCAGCATGTGAAAGGACTACTTGAGTGAGTAAGGGTAGCCGAAAAATGTCTTTGTGACAATAGCTTTGGTGGAATAGTAGTTAACAGGTTTGATAATGATCCTGCTCTTGCTATGCTGCACTAGTTAAAATCTGAGTGGCAGATCTAAACTGCTGGCAGAAGAGTGTATTGTATGTGGCATGAGATTGTGATGTGTAATAAATTTCATGGAACAAGGGCCTGAGCCTATGCTCACTGCAGTCAATAGTGAGGTTCCCATTAATTTTAATGGCGTAAAGTCAGACCCCCAAATGCATATTTTCTCTGTTTCTGATTTCTTGTTATTTTTGTTTGTAAAATGGCTTATCAGGGCAATCAGTGAAACTGACTACTGATTTGACTATTTCTACAATTTAATTACAACTCTGCCAGGCGGGCCTACTTCTACAGCCTAGTTCATTGTGAAAATCTCCTGTGCTATTAACAGATGATACCTCTTTGGGTGATTGACCCATACAACTTAGATCGTACCTAGTTTAATATCACAGTTTTGTGGTTTGCATGTAGCAAGTAGTTAAAAATACCTTCTACCATTTTAAAACAAGTGTTGGTGCTTTCTCTCATAGTCCATACACTGTATACATTGCATCATTTGTGCTAAAGGCAAAATCCCCATCAACAAGATTAATAGGTGAATCGCCCATTTGTTTGTTGTTTTTTGTGCCTGTATAGGGCATCATATAACACTTTGAATATATTTCAGGTACACATTGGTGCTGTAGATCTGGCTGTAAGAATGAACTGCAGATATGAAGAACACAAATACATGTTCATTATTTGGCTATAACTAGCCCCACACCGAGAGAATTCATTGGGTTTTGTCTTAAAGATTAAAAAAAAAAAAAGAGGCCAACATTTTTTTGTAAAAAAGGTGTCAAAAGTTAGGCTCCAAAGTCTATATTCAGACACCTTAATAAGGAGCCTGATTTTCAAATAACTGTAAAAATCTGGCCATTTATCCGGGTACCTAAATAAGGATTCAGGAGCCTAGCTTTAGGTTCTCTTAAAACACACACACAAACGCTTGACCAGAACAACGACCATAATGAACTATTCCAATGGTACATCTCGGTTACTGTCCTGTGGTCCACTCAAAATGATTCAGCGGAAGAGGAATCCTCACCTTGGACATAATTGTGCAATACTATAAAATAGAAGGAGAAATCTTTTAAGGTCCACCTGGTAGTAGCACGAAGCTAGATAAGCCTTTTCATTGCTATCCTTGTGCAACTGCAAATAATATTCTTAGGGAAGCATAATATAATAGCCTAAGCCCCAGGCTGGCACTTCTGTGTTCCCATACTGACTCTGATGCCATCTGTGACCTTGGAAGATCCCTTACAGCCTGATTTCAGTTGGAATTGTGGGACCTAGACATTTTTGAAAATCCAACTGTTAACCTCTGCCTCAATTTCCCCATTTGGGGTAATAAATAATACATAACATGACTGTGAAGCAGGTATAAAGATTAACTAATTGTTGTGAATTGTTTTGAAGAGTAAAAGCACTAAAATGTTGTATCAGTTATAGAAAAGTCTAACCCTTATTGTGAAACTTGCTATGCATCTCAATAATATAAGGTGGCAGTGAGTTCCACTGACTAATGTTGCATTAAAAAATCACTTTTTATCAGTTTTAATTAGGTTGCCTTTTAATATCTTTGAGTGCCTTCTTGTTCTAATATTATGGGAAAGACTTAGAGCACCTGAGTGTTTTTTTCAATATCATTCATTGTTTTATATACCTCAACTATATATCGTCTTACTCTTCTCCATTCCCAAATAAACAGTATTAAACTGTTTGTAAACTCATGGTACCATGTACCAAATAAAGGGTTTCCTCCATAGGGCTAGTCATCTAGGTGGACATATTGCTCCTAGCCCACAGTAAGTGGCAGTGCATACTAACACCATTCCAGGAGCAGCCCAAGAAAGGAACTGCCATTTAGAGCCAAAATTTCCTCCCTGGATTCCCTTCTCCTGGGGAGAAGTAATTGGAGTTCTCTACCCTGTTCAGAATCAGACACATCATCATCTTTACATAATGCTGTAAAAAGAATCCAATTTACTTTTACTGGTCAGTTCTGTTCAACCGCTTTCAGATGTCACCAGCCTCTGCTGCTGCCAAACAACTTAATGGTACTAAAATACTACAGGGATTGTCTGAAATCCACATAATGTTCTTAAGAGCTACAGAGTGCACTGGGGCCCCGTACACTAGCAAACATATCTGGGGATGGAGGTATAAATAGTATTGTTTCCTCTAGCTCTCCAGGGCCACTACATCTCTCATTTGCGGACACTCTTGTGCACTATGTATTTCAACTTAGGGGTGGAGGACCCTTTTCAGTTTACTTGCCATTTATTGCAGCTGGTGTCAGCACTAGGGAATACAAATCTAGGGGGACTGGAAGTGAAAGTGTTCCTTTCTGACGAGAATACAGCGCCCCACCCCCCGCCAGAGGATCCGTTATGGCAAACAAGGATGCCATGTACAACTGTCACAAATCCCTATTTGGGACTTAACGGGGATTAAAACACTATTTGTACATTGGGGCTAAGAAGCCTTCATTCATAACCTCAATCCCCTGTTTGAGAAAGATCTCACTCATAAATGCCACCCACCCGCATCAATGGGTGGGGGAAATATGATGGGGCCAATTGATGAAAGGGAGACAGTCCCAGAAGCAAGAGAGGGAGGCACCTGCCAAGGGACAATAGGTATCTCCTCCCCTAGGAGTCTCCGGCATCCATTGGCCAATTGAGGGAGAACAGTGCTGATTGGCCAGCGTTCTGCAGTGCCCAGGATTTAACCCAGTGCAGGGGCCATGTGGAGCCTCTTTCAGCTCCATTCCAGCATCCCACCCGATCCCCCCGAACTACAAATGGGAACCCAGCCTGACAGATGCTGTGGGTTTAGCCAATCACCTGTTTAGGGGCTCAGGAAGGAATTTTTTCTCCCATGGGCCAAATTGGTGGAGGACCAAGGAGTTTTTTGCCTTCCTCGCAGCACCTGCAGGCCATGGATTAAGTAGGAACACACATGGCACCTAACTGAGGTACTGGGGTGGTATGACTTACTCATCGCAACTTGCAGCCAGTTTCCAGTGTGGTTAAGAGAATAAAATGAATGGTCCCAGAGGTAAAAGACCTGGGATTTTTGTGATAGGTCTTGGGTTCATGTGATAAGGTAAGATCTTGTGGCCTTTGAAGGCCAACTCTCAAGATGAGATCCCCACCCTGCTGCACCCTCTGTCCCCCTTACAGAGGGGAGGGTGCTTGCAGAGAGAGCTGAGTCCTGGGGGGTAGGCGGAGGAGAGCCCACCCCACATTATGGGTTATATAGTGAAGAGCCCTATGACCCTGGTGCCAGTTACGGGTTATAATGGTAAAGAGCCCTGTAAACTCAGCACTGAAACCAATTAAATGCTTGGTATAGGAGAGTATGGGTGATGGGGTGTAGTGCTCATCCCTTGTGTTAAAAGTTTAATAGAAGTTGCCTCCTGCCACTTCATTCCATGCATGTGTCTGTCCTCATTTTGCCACTGTGTCCACATCAACACTTTCAGTGTAGACTTATTCTTCCTGTAAATTTTGATTTAAACACTGAAGTTGTATAAGTCTTCACTAGGCACAACATGGAATTGGTTCACACCTAGCCTCTTGCATATCCCTACCTCTGTCCCTCTATTTCTCCTGCTTTACACCTCCTCACCCTGTGCACCATCATGATCACGGTCTTCATAAGAGAAGAGGACTGAATGGAACTCCTGTCAAAACCCTGAATGCCATTTTTTTAAAATGGGCCACAGGGACTGCCATGTTGACCTACAGAAGGTACCCCTTTCCATAGGGATTAAATGTGCTGCCTATACAGGCCATGCAGGTCTGGCAAGACCAGAAGCAGTGAATTAAACCAGGCGTGGCTGCAAACACACACCATAAATGCCAGCTAAGCCACAAACATGTATGACAGCAGGGACAGAACTTTAGTTCAGAAACCACAGTCCTTTACCACTTGAGGTAAAAGGAGAATCTTCACTCATTGTAGTAGTAATAGGGCTCAAATTTTATGTAAGCTGTAGGCAGTAAATGGCAATATCACAGCACACTTGAATGACCTGGCATTCCATCCAGTTGACAGAAATGGAGCACAGACCCACTAGTTATTATATCATCACAGTCACAAGGTTGACTAAAAGTCCTACAATAGATAAATCTCTTTTTGGTTTTCTAGCTGAACTTAGCTCCACCGCTTAGCTCCACCAGCTGAACCACACTAAATCCAGGCAACACTGGCCTCGACGGGGTCCTAACAATCCTTTATGAGAACCCACCCCATCAAGAACTGAATCACAACAGCTGGAAAACAGGATGGGATTCCCCAGGGGAACTAGACAGCACTACCCCTTGATCGAACAGTAGGCGTCATTATCGGAAAGGTGCAAGGCTTACCACTCTACTCAAAGCCGAGTATACCACTTCTAGAATGCTCTCAAGCTTACTGAATAACGAATGAGAGAAAGTCTCCAAGAAACAAATGTGGGTCCCTCATGTCATGCAATATACATAGCTACAGTTGGATCAACCAAATAAAGACAACCACACAAGGATTTTCCCCATCTGTTTTGTCTTTGCATAAAATGCCCAAACTTAGTCCTTACTGAGCAAGAACAATGCAAATGAATAACCAGGGGTATTGATTTCATAATTATTAATAGCTATTCTTCACTATCAATTTGCATCCTGCTTTCCTTAGACAGTCAAAACTCCCACTGATGTCAGTGGGAATTTCTCAAGGAAGGTGTGCTAGACTAGATCCATTATTTTCATATTTGAGACACACCTCTGTCCATTTCTCATTTTATATATTATAAAAGCACACACTTATATAGTAATTTAGCATTTTCTCAATAAACAGAAATTGTGATTCATGATTCTTTATCTGCCTGTTCTCATTTCTTTTAAAAAAAAAAAGAGTCACTGTTGTTTAATCTGATAATTAGGCAAACACTAAATCTTACACTGGAGGAGAAAATGTTAACACACATTGAAAAACCAAAACGCGTAGAACTATAATCTGTATGATAAAATGCATTACTCTGTTTAAAAGGATTGTTTTACAGAAGCAATTAACAATCAGCAATCATATAGTTCAGACCGGTGTTTTGATGCCATCTGTTGGAATAAGTCTTCACACTCCCTAGAATGAAGCTATAATTTTCAGTTTATGATTTCATTAGATACATACAGTATAACAGCTACAAAAAGAAGAAAAAAGATTTAACTAAACACTTTCATTAAAAAAAGTGCTTCCCTAAACAATTCAGCTTGTCACGGTTTATTTTTAAAAGGACATAATTTAGATGTACAATATGCAAAAACCCAACATCTCATTATGATGCTTTAAAATATGTCAAGCACTGAATTTTCTATCATCTAACTTTCCTAATTCTTATTTTATGAATATTGCAAATTTAAGTTGGTAAGGAAAACGGTGCAAGAAAATCTATTTTAAAAGTTGTACTTTTTTGCTCATTTGTATAATTCCAAAGAAGTGCAATGCATTTTTTTCAGAGAAAAGGGCAATTTTGATGACACTTCCCTAAACAGACATATTTCTACTTTATTAATTTATTAAATGTTAGATTAAACCCTTCTTTGTTTTTAATACACTAGGGGGAGCCAGATCCCTATATTGTATGTGCACAATTAATGGGGGGTGGGGGGTTTACAAAGTAAACATTTTGAAATAATAGTCTTATAAATTGCTTAGGAAATAGATATATAGATCTCTATGTGATAGCATGTAGAGAAACTCAAGTCATGCACTATATGAGGAAATATTAAACAGAGATAATAAAATACTAATTTGTAATTCAGATACAGTTTTCAGTTACTTGTGATTAGACATGGACTGCTGAGATCTATAGTTGTGAATCTCAAAAAGAGCATGAAAGAATGCTCCTCCTTTTCACAAAAACTAGTGTCCATTATCCAGTCTGAATTCTGTAATATGGGCCTTTGCATTACAAAATCAACAGCAACATTCCCATATAAGGACTCTGCATTGTACTCATGTTTACTTCTTTTTCTTTATGTCATACCATAAATATAATATATTTTTAAATCCAGAAAAATCAAATTTTAAGATATGAAATTCTAACCCCACCTCTTATGCTCCTGCAAATACAGATAGATTAGTCCTCAAAAAAAAAAAAACACTGAATATTTGCATTTTGAAAGCTTAAGACAACTTTTAAAGTATTTGCTTTGATCTGGCAGCGAGATCTCTTTCCTTGCATAAGAAAACAAAGTCATGATTTAGTAGGTATATTGAATTTGTGAAAAAACAGCAACTAAACCACCCTAAAGATCTTTTTTTTTGAGTATACCATGATTAATGATCCCACTGCATAACATATCTCATAAATCCACTGAATACTCACAGTTGTAGTCATTATATTTAAAGGGGAAATGTCAAGTTCTTTCAAAGTAGATTTTATTTGTGAAAGTACATCTTGCTTTCCAGAGTTTGAAATACAACCTTGAAACTTGAAAATAATATTTCTTTTTCTTACAAGTGAAGTCCTTTTCACTTTGGAGAGCATGGATTTTTGTTTTCATTTCTCTCAAGTTAACACGATTCATCATTGTTTATTTCCCTTTTTGGCACAGTTCTCATTGTAATCTTTATGAAAATATATGACAGTATGCTCCCAAAATTCTATGGCAGAACTACCAAGAAGAGTTGATCTATAATAAACATCCATTTTCTTTAATAAGTTAAGCATTGATATATCCTCTCTATGCTGGCATTAGAGAAGCAGAGTAAAACTACAAAAGCATCATTCATAAATAGTAAGTATATTTTTAACATTAATTAGTGAATGTTTGTAATAAGTTTTGTAGATGGAGAATGGAACATAAGTGCTAAAACATATATTACTCAGCAATTCAAAGATTATTAAAAAAGACAACCAACAGATATTCGGTCTCCTAAGGACATTATGTAGCAGAGCATAACTATTTTAAAGTAAATCCAATTTAGAGCCAAAACTACTTGAAAGGGTCTTCTCAAGCAATCATTTTGTCAAATTAACGTAAAACTATAAATCGATCATTTTTTAAGGAATTGGTGTGGAATTGTTTTATCTGCAATTCCACATTAACTCTCAAAACTCTGTTATCACTAGTCTTTGAGGCAGGGACCATCTTCTTGTTCTGTGTTTGTACAGGGCCTAGCACAATGGGATCCTGATGCATAAATGATGCATAGCTTCTAGGGGCTACGGTAATACAAATAAGAAATAATAATGCAAGGAGTGCTAGAATCTCAGATATGGGCACCTAAGGTCCTGATTCTGCAACATGTGAGCGCTCTGGAGCGCTGATGCAGAAAAGCACTTAGATACATACCTAACTTTAAGCACAAGTAGTCACACTGAAGCTCCTGACAAGCCATGTGGTATAACACTTACAAATACCTATACCAGCATGATTGTAGGGTGATCTGGGATTATCTGTTCATCACAGAAGTATTGTGTCATTAAAACTTTGTATTGCCAGGATGTGGTCGATCACCACCTGGACACTTAACTTGTTGGTTCTTCCTTGTCCCCTGCTATCCATTGATTTGTCTGGTTTTTTTTGCTTTTGCTTTTAAAGAACATAAGCTTTTTCAAGCAGGGACAATGCTATTCTTCCCCCCCACCCCCACCCTGAAAAGCGCACATTGTGGTCATTCCCAGTAATGACTACTAAATACTACTATTAATAGTAAATATGAGGGAATGCTTCATTCTAGAGGGAAAAAGGAAAGTTTTACAGATCTTAAGGCCAGGAGGGAGCATTGGATCATGCAGTCTGACCTCCTGTATAAACATAGGCCATGGTGATTTTGGTGCAAGAGGAGCAGATGGGCTCTAAAACAGGTGGTCTCTTCTTGATCGTCCTACCTGTGGTTTCACTGGCTCGTTGGATTTAGTAACTAATTACAGTTTATCTGGCATGTAATAAATCTCTATATAATAGAGATTGGAACAGCATCTTCCAATTTAAATGGTGCAATCCTTGGGGCAGAGGTCTTCTCTTCATCTGTAACTGTACAGGGAGAGGTGCTCTGGCAATGTTCAAGAAACAACATCTATCATTATAGATATTCAAAACAGAGCATAAACGTTAATGAATCCATCCTCACAATACCACAGTCTCCCCCTTCTAATGACTAAGGGAAACTAAGGCAAAATAGGCCAGTGCAGCAAATTGCCCAAGGCCATAAGAGCACACTGCCTTCCTCTCATCACCTCATGCACTCAGAGACATAACTAACATCTAATGCTCTGAAAAACTGACACACCATTTGGGACTCTTCATAACAGTAGAGCTTCCTTAGTCAAACTCTCCTCTCAGGCCACTGTAATGCATTGTGCCAGCTAACTGTCATCTTCCAACCTCAGAACAGCTGCATTTTCTTGTAGGTACCTAGCTTACAAAGTGCTTTGAGATCCTTTGGACTGAGCGTGCTGTGTCGTTACACAAGAATACCTACAATGCTAGTATTACTACTTTTGTCAAACCACATATATTCTGCATGCGTGTGCACACACACACACGGTGTACATTTTATACGCCCAATTTTGTCCAAATTCTTTTAAGATATAAGACAAGATTCTCAAACTTCACAGTCAAGAGATATGAAAAATCACCAAAGTTGCCAAGCTGGACTCTTTTGCCAGAGAATCATAAAAGCGTATTGATGACAATGGTGTCAGGAGACAGTGTTCTCTGCTTGAAGTGGCTGGCATCTATTTTCCCAGTCCCGCTCCCATAGAAGACAAGGTATTTCTAGTCTGGAGAGATTGTGGCACTTGATTATAGATTCAGTTAATGAGAATTACCAGAGGGAAAAGAAAGGCAGATTAATACACAGGGTGAGCTCTGATATATAGGCAGAAAATTCAGTCACTGTTTGTGCAGATGACTGCTGGGCAGAGGGGCACGATTAGCGTTCATGTCGCACTCCCTGTCAGTGCGACATGCAAGCTAATGATCCAACCAGCGGACCAAATTCAGCGATGAATTCTGGTCACGTGTGCTAAGATGACTGCTGGGCAGTAAGAGCCGACATTTCATATTTTGTCTAGGACAGCATGCAGAACCCCTCAAGCTAGCCCTGCACAGATATTAGTATGTTTCCAAGAACAGACAACGTCATCTCCCCAGCTACAGTTGAGTTATCACTATACTTTCATCTTCCACACAATAGAGCACATCTTGCTAAGGATTTTCCAAGGGGGCTTATCTAATTCTCTTAATCAGACCAAACATTATGGGGAAAGGGAGGACAATAAGCTTGCCAATTGCCCACTTTCATACTGCAACAACGTTATGAAATTCACCCCTGTGCATGAGGTCAGCCAACATTTATTCATTCATAGATTGTAAGGCCAGAAGGGGCCATTCTGATCAACTAGCCTGACCTCCTGCCTAACACAGGTCACAGAATTTCACTCAGTAATTCATGCATCAAACCCAGCATTTCTTTTAGAAAGATATCTTGATTTAAAGATTTCAAGAGATGGAGAATCCACAACTGGTTAATTATGCTCACTGTTGAAAATCTGTGCCTTGTTTCTAACTTGAATTTGTCCAGCTTCAGCTTCCAACCCTGGATCTCATTATATCTTTGTCTGCTAAATTTAAGAACCCTCTACTGTCAAAAATCTTTTTCCCAAATAGGTTCTTATAGACTGTGATCAAGTCACTTCTTAATCTTCTTCTGGATAAACTAAATAGATTGAGCCTCTTTAGTCTCCTCATGTAAGGCAGGTCTTCCAGACGTTTGAGCATTCCTTTAGCTCTTTTCTGAACCCTTTCTATTTTTTTCCAAAATCTTTTTTGAACTAGACATGGCATTCCAGTAATGCTCTCACTAATGCCATATACAAGGTAATACCACTTCCCTACTCCTACTCGATATTTGCCTGCTTATAGAACCAAGGATCGCGTTAGCTCTCTGACACAGCATCGCACTGGGATGTCATGTTCAGTTGCTTATCCACCATGACTCTTAAGTCCTTTTCAGAGTCACTGCTTTCCAGGATATAGCCCCCCCCCACACCCATTATGAACTATTTAAATCCTACTTCAACCTTATTCTGAGGACATTAAACGGTGCATAAGCCTGCATAGACCCTCTGCATGGGAGTGAAAATTTCACTTGGTTCCTATACTTCTAAGATGGCTCCTCAATTTCCAAGCTTCTCGGGTCCAGGGGAGCAAAGCAAAGAGGTAGGTGCACCAATGAGGGGTGCACTACCAGGGCAGCTATGTTCTGCTTGAAGCACAGTTGTCCATTATGGGGGTACACAACTTCCTCTCAAGTATCTATTACTGGCGAATGCCAAAGAAAACTACTGAACTAAACGGAGTACGGTTTTGAAGTGGTAGCAGCTCCTGTGTTCCTGTATAGTCAGAGGAGACAGTGGAGCAACAGTCACAGGCAAAGAAGAAGACAGGGCACAGAAGACGTGGAAGAGAAGGAACTGCAAGGCACACTGTACTCTGACTCACAGTGAGTGAGACGGAGATGAAGCCCAACAATATCACAAGCCAAAACCAGGCTGAATCGGGAAGAGGAAAGGAAGTACCACCCTGTCCTCACTCTCAGGAGGAAGTGCCCCAGTCCTTCAAAAATTCAATATGAGGGCCTCTCTCCTGTAAGGGGAAAGTGCAGTTGCACACTACTCTCCTCTCCTCTCCTCTCCCCAGTCAGCTGCTGGGAGGAGCAGGACTCAATCCTTCTCTCTCATAGGAGACTTGGAGATAAGGGAGGCCTCGCTTCTGGCCAACACCACTTAAATCCATACAGAAATATTTCAGATGTAGCAAATGGGCAGAAATGTTAGGATATAAAATGTTAAATGTTGACAGAAAATTTTGTTTGTTTTTGTTTTTTTACACAGATGACTTTATGAACTACACCCTTGCAACAACACATGCTTTCAGTTACTAGTTGTTTACGTTGTGTGTAAAAACAAAAGGGATATAGAATACAGTAAGAAAGGGAAAAGTTTCCTAACATCCTTCCAATACAAACTGCCAACATCATTCTATTTGATCAAATTAATTATAGTAGCTAGAATTTTTAACTTAATTTTCTTGTACACAGCAGGACAAATTTTGGCCTGTTTTTCTATATAACACATACAGCTGTGTTACACTGTTTTCAGAGACAAAAGCTGAAGAACTTTAGGTCGCACCAACACCATTTAAAGATCAGGCAATAACAACGCTCAGCAAATTCACCAGCCCCTACTTATAATTTATTGAATGGACTAATTCATCTCTGCTTTCTGTAGCCAACACACAGGAGCACATTGTTATAAGGAGAAGATGGAGAGAAATCTTTAAAGAGAAAAATCTGTCTATACTTATATATTTGAAATGTGATGAAGTAGCTAAAATCATTTACCTTTTAAATAAAGCCATAATAGCCAACTCAAAACTGGTTAGTAAGGGGCCTGGTCCAACATCCATTAGGATGAACGGGAGTCTTGCCACTGACTTCAATGGGCTTTGGCTCAGACCCAGTGAGCACATGATCAAGTCCAATTCCCAATGAACAAGTGAACACAACAAGAAGCTACTTTTAGTGGGAGCTGTTTTGCTAAACCCCAAGTCAGCTTTTAAAATCTCAATCCCTCCATGTTCAGTTAATTAAGCCATCAAATAAGGCCCTGTAGTTTACTGTGTCAGGGAGCTATGGGTTGCTGGACATTTTTGGAATCATGCTTTTCAACCCACATTGTAACACTTTGAAAGTCTGCTATAGTCCAGCAGGCCTCCAGCCATCTAGAAGAACCTTGGTGAGTGTGTCTTCATATCCACTGAGATCATGATGGTCATTCGGCACAAGGTTTGCCCTACCATCGAGCAGTTGGTTTATCTGTTATGAGGAGCTGAACATGGGATAAACATCCTTCCTGACCTCTGGAGCTATCAGTGTATGCCTTGAAGCAGGAGATTTATTTTTGTATTTCCATTTTAAAAATGGCATGTGGCTGACAAAAAATGATTAAATACTCTGAGCACCTTTTCCAATATTTAAAACACGATATCAACAGTTAATCTGAATCACTAAAAGCCACTGCTGACCATAATCGCAATTCATTCCCACTTCATAACTCCATTATACTTCAACTCTTGAATATTCCAAAATCATCCCAATCCTTATGCAAGCCCCAATTACAAACTGCTCTTATCTTTATATGCGAAACTAAATTATCTATCCCTTTCAATAGTTTGATTACATTATTTGACTTCCTGATCTTCTATGCCAGAATCCCATAGGCTAAGTACATGTTGTGAGCTAAGAGACAGCAAGGGGACTTTTGCTGCCCTAAGTGAACCAGTGCCCAATTCTATCCAGCAGCACTGAACATTTTGCTACCAAAAACAGTCCTTTCTGTAGGATTCAGCTGGCCTCCAACTGAAGTTAGTGCATACACAGGGAAGTAACTAGTCGTTTCTATGATCAGGCCCTTTATCTGGCATTGGGACTTCTTGTTCTCATAGTATGTGACAGCATAGAAAGAATGGAATAGTCAGTTTTTACTTTAAGAAAAATTTCAGAAGCACCTAAGTGATTTAGGACTAGAACTGGGCAAATAATGAACTTTTTAGTTTGCTGGCAATTACAAAAAAAAATTTTTTTTAATCGTTTCAGGTCAAACTGAAAATATTTCATTTGACCCAAAATGAAATGTATCATTTCAATTGCAAGTTTTTGGGGTTTTTTGTTTTTTGTTTTGTTTTTTTTACTTTTTTCTAAAAAATTTAATTTAATTAAATTAAAGAAATTTTTTTTAAAAAGGCATTTCAAGTCAAAAAAATGAAATGTTTCATTTTGAAAATATCCAAATGAAATGTTTGGAGGGTGTTTTTAACTGAAACAATTCAGCAAAATCATTATGAATTTGTGAAATGTTTCAGGGTCACTTAATCTGCAATTTTTGCTGAAAATATTTTCAGTTGAAATTTTCCCCCCAGTTCTAATTAGGAGCCTAAGTCCCACTGATTTTTCAAATTAATGGGACTTAAGCTCATAAGGTACTTAGAGACTACTGAAAATATTATCTTCTACCTTTCTTAATCTTAAATATGTTCAAGTACCCTCTGGGTCAACTGAAAAAAGAAATGAGTTTGATGGTCTCAACCTAGTCATCCAGTATACATTTATCAATATATCAAAACCACTCACAATCATGGACAAATGGAAATTTCTGCTCAGGAGAGACCTCAAAATGGAACCATGGTGCAGATCCATGTTAAATTTTCAAAAGGCACCTCAACTACATAGGAGTTTAAGCTCAATGATGCTTTGGTGCTGTTAAAATTTTTTACTCAGGGACTCTGATACAGACAATGTTATATAGCTAAACATGCACATCTGCTAATATTATACAGTATAAAGTCAGGTATAGTGTGATCAGTATCTCACTTGCACGAGTGAAAACTTCATCTACATTGTTTTAAAAAATCATAACACTTACAAATATATTTAGTTCTACTGAAATTATAAGAACTCCATTTTAATGATAATTGGCCCAAGTGGTCCCTGGTGTAAATTCACTGCAGACATTGGAGTTACTTCAGGGAGGAATTTGGCCCAATGTCTCAAACTTCAGCTGAAAGCGTGACATCTCCAAGAATCATCATGATTTTAACAGATCAAGTGTATTTTTTTCTTTTAAAAATAAAAGACACAGAAAGAGAGAGAGAGATCAAAGTAACATCTAGAATCCAGTTCTAACCACAGTCACATGCAATCGTATTACCACCTACTACTATCACTTGAAAGATCCCTGAGTTGCAATAGCGAATTTTTCAAAGTAAGGGGACTGGTAACTGTAACCACTGGAGACAGTAGATACTGGCCAATTACTGTTACAGGAACCAAGAAACATCATAATCCTCATGTTTCTTGATTTATTAAACCACATGAGCTGACTATTATGGCAGCCGTTGGTTTTGTCCTAGCATTTTGCTTTCTCCGCAAACATTTGTGCCTGGCTATTTGAGTCAGGCTGTTTTAAACCATTCTAATTTCTGCATGTTGATTGGGTGATTAATCCCCTTCTTAGCTCTACATGGAGAGGGTATTTCCTTTTGCCTCATTTTTTATTTACATGCAGAAACAACCATTCCCCTAATCTCGTCCTCCTTGGTCCCTCTAAATGGCTAAATAGTATTTTCTTTCAGAACTCTGCAGAGAAATCACATCATTACAAATGTGCAAAAAGTATGTGGCTCAACACAGAGTATTCTTCACAACTAGGAGACCTGATATTGCTAAAATGCAAAGCTAACAACAAAATGGCAGAAAGAAACAATACCAGGGAAACAGCTTTTATGCTCTAAGGGCCAAATTTTGGTCTCTGTTAAACAAATATAACTCTGAAGTGACTACTCATTTACACTGGTATTCCTTTGGAGTAACCAAACTTACTTTCAACAAGAAACTGGTATAACTTTGAGTAGAATTTAGTACTAAATGGAGATCTTTGCCTTTTGGAATGTATCAATATACTTTTCATCTCAAGTTCCCATTCATGTATCATCTCAACCGCCTACTAAAAGATTTCTAACAACAACAAAAAAGCCTTTATATTCAGAATCTCCTAATATACATTGTGTATAGTTGCTAAAGATCCAATTTCCCACTTCTCAAGCTTTTAGTTTTTATTTTAATACACCTTATTGAGCTTAAACAAATTCTACTATTTGCCTAAGACTTAAGAAGGTGGATAATTAATGAATGCTTCCCTCTCCCCATATGCAAGCATAAGTCATGCTGCAAGAGACTGTGACTAATCCAGTATATCAACATTTTATTCAGTCTTTAAAACATGAATATTTAAACAGAAGACTTTTTCCCATGCAGAAGATTGAATAGAAAGCTCTTATCTGAAATAGTAAAAGCTGTTATTTTTCCCCCCCCCCAAGAGGTTTTAGACTGTATAGAGATAGTTACATACACAGGCATCTCAAATGAGAGGGCACCATACATACATGTAATTGGTTGCTTTTTCTTTTCCTCGGCAGTCTGTAAAATATGTGAAAATGTGCCTGCTTCTGACTAGCCATTAAAAGGCAGTGGTTGCACCATACTGTGATTTGGGGAGCTGAAGAAAATAGCCAGAACTGACTGATATCTGATAAACAGTAACAGGAGTCAGTTTATTGCACCAATCGTTAAATAATGGTGCTGATTATAAGGCTGCTAACTGCAGATGCTGTAATTGTCTGTCATAAATCTTAGTCATTTGTGACAGGAGCACAATGAAAGAGAGCATCTGCTTGAGGGCAAATGACTTCTGATAAATATCAGCTCTGCTAAAATGTACTTGGATGTGTCTCAATATTTTGGAGAGCCATTCATGTTGCTTCCACAAATGTGAAGTTATTATTGGTTTGTATTGATTTTGCCACCTTTTTTTTTTCTTTTTAAAGAGACAGAGTCAGAGAGTGACTCAAGGTTGAGTTGAATAGAATCTCAGGCTCTTTATCTGATCTACTCATTCCTCTCAAATGCACGTTGAGTGAAAAAAAATAATTGCACTTTTTCAGAAGATTGCTGTGCAGAAACACAGCCTGGAAAATTCAACATGCAGTGTGGCTTTTTTAGGTTTTTTGTTGTGTTTTTTTTTTTCCTTTAAAAGCAAATCTGTATGGAAGGGAAAAAAATGTTCTTCAGGTTACTATAGGGAATTTTGTAAAAATGGATTTAAAGCTCTTGAAATAAGAGTCAGTTTGAGATTAAGTTATTTTTCTGGAATAATAAAATGAAAACTGGAAATGCTATGACAAAGTAGTTTTTGTTTTTAAAAAAATTCAATAAGATTTTCATGTCAGGTCTCAAAACAGAGCTTTAATAACACAGGGCTAGATTCTGCTACCCTTTACCTGCTTTGAGCAGCACTTCACTTACTGACCCTGCAAACATTTGCACATATATTTGCCTTTACACATTGAATAGCCCCAATGCAATCAGATCTCAAATCAGTAGGATTTCTCATGCATGTAGTTAACTTTGAGCACTCGCATAAGCATTGACGGGTTTGAGGCGTGATGCTGCATATTCTCTCTGGGCTTGTCTACACTTACAGTCCTGCAGTGACACACATGCACCGGTGCGCTGCTTAGTGAAGATGCTACCTATGCCAACCTTAGAGCTTCTGCATCTCCCCGAGAGGCGGTAGCTATGTTGATGGAAGAAGCCCATCAGTCGACACAGCACTGTCTACACTGGGAGTTAGGTCGGTATAACTACGTCACTCAGAGCTGTGGATTTCCCACACGCAAGTGATATAGTTACACCGACATCAGTTTGTAGCATAGAGCAAGCCTTAATGTTTGAAAAACGGTGCTAGAATTTGGGCCCCAAACCTTCAGAGAACAGACAATTTCTGTTTTAAATTACAAACATTTTTCTCTTTGACTGTCAGAGGAGACTACGCTTTCTTTTCCTGGAGCCAGGTGTCCCGTCTTCCTGGTGAGTGCCCAAACCCCCAGGGTACAGGGTACTCTGGGGTGGGGCTCTCTCCATTGCTCCAGTTGAAGCGGTCCCACTTTGTGTGAAATACTTAAATGTTCACTGGACCCGAGAGAGAGAGAGAGAGAAAATAATGATTCTGTAGACTGGGGGCTAGGGCATTTTTGTGAAGGGCGGGGACACACCAAAACTCCACTCCATTCTTCAGTGAATATTTAATCATTTATACAAAGTAGAACAGCTTCAGCAACAGGCAGAGAAATAACCTACTGAGTTACGGCACTCACTTAAAAGTGGCAAAGCAGGGACTTGAATCTGGGTCCCCCACATCCCAGATGAGTGCCCAGGCTACTGGGTAAAAGAGGGTGGGGAACACTACCACTATCTCCCAATCTGTTTTGTGAATCTACCCTAAATATTTAATTTGCTATTATCAAAAAAGAATGTACCCAAATTGAAATATAATGTTTCATTTCAGGATGACTGAAACGTTTTGGAAGACCTGAAACCATTTTTTCCCCCAACTTTTCAATTTGCCAAAAATTCCAAAAAATTGCGGTTTCACGTTGACATAAAACTCCCTCCCCCTGTTCTTTTGGAACTGCCAGCAAACTGAAAAATCACTGACTGGCACAGTTCTAGTGAGATGGTCTGAAAACACGTACTTGCTCCGGAAATGTGTCATTCCAACATATGGCTTCTAGTCAGCCTTCCACTTAACCTGGGTGCGGGCTAGACCACAAGCCTTCTTACTAAATCTTCTTAAATACATTTTGGGATAATTTGTCTTTCACTTCTTTAATGTGGGATCATTAGATGACACAATCTATTCTATTTTTGGAGGCTCTTAAGCTTTGTATCCCAGAATACACTATAGTCCGCTATACACTAGAGCGTGGTCCTCCACGCTGACAATCTCACTAAAAGGTTCTACAAACTTCAAGGCTGTTTCACTGCGCTGTGGTGAAGTGCCTTTCAACGTTTTTTGTTTTGTATTGTGCAGATGGAGGAGGGGGAAGAGGTTTGTTAGTGGGAGGAAATCACAAAAACTTAACATTTTTAAGTGTATACAGAGCAACATTTAATATTATTTACAAATACTTATAAATACTAACTGATCTGCTGCTGACTGTAGACTGTGCCGCTAGTTCATGATTAATTTGGACTTTAAAAATAATTAAATTAACTCTAGAACATTAATGTACAGTTAAGGTTGAGAATTTACTCCCTCTTAATAACATGCATCTGGGGGCTAATAAAGTGAGTCCATCTGTATATTAAGGATGCATGGAGATACAAAGCAGAGTTGGTTTTAGAACTCAAACGAAAATTTCCTGTCTCTGAACCATTCTCATTCTCAGCTAGTGTTTAATATATGTATCCCTGCCGTAGGGGTTCTCAACACTTTTCCTTCTGAGGCCCCCTAACATGCTACAAAAATTCCACAGCCCACCTGTGCCACAACAACTGTTTTTCGGCATGTCCAGTAGATTAAAAGCTGTATTAAATTGACAGTTATACAATTAAACACACACACACATACATCATATACAAAAGAAAAGGATAATATAGACACAAAAATAAAAAACGGAATATTATTTTGTTTTACTCACTGGGTGTGAAGCTTGTTGCTGGTGCTGACCCACAGGCTGGCTGGCCGGCCCACTGAGGTGAGTCGGGGTGGAGGTGGCACTCCCTCCCCGAAGCCTGCTGCCTGTGGCTGAAGCCCAAGCCCAAGCTCAAGCTCCACCGCTCAGGGCTGAAGCCCTGTTTATTTTGGCAGAGCCCCTGAAATCTGCTGGGGAAAGGGGGGGGGCAGAGACCCCAGTTGAAAACTGCTGCCCTAGAGAACTCTTCCATTGCCCTAAATTTTTTCTACTGCCCTTAGACCCCCATCTTCCGGCCAAAGCAGACTTGACAGCAACATGATTCCTCCCTGCTTCCTCTCAACCATCAGTCCAACTCTTCTACAGAGAGCTGGTTTGGGCTCCATGTTACTTTATTTCCTTCCCCATCCTGGCCTCCTGAGAGGCACAGCTTTCATCTGCTGGCTTCCAGCCTGAGGTTGTGACTGGAAACTGCAGTAATAATTTGCAATAAACATTGGGAGGACATTCCGGGAGTGTCTCCAGTTGGGACTGATTAGAAGCAAGAGTCTTGACTTGGGTTCCACTTCTCAGCTGCCACACATCCTCTCACTCGCTGATAGTGCCTCTGAAACCCTAGAAAAGCAACTAATATCCAAACTGTTGAATGTGTGGGGATTAGCGAGCATGCAAAAATATTTATTTTTAAATCCTTGTTTAAATGATAGTATTTATTACAGGTTTCAGAGTAGCAGCCGTGTTAGTCTGTATTTGCAAAAAGAAAAGGAGTACTTGTTGCACCTTAGAGGCTAACAAATTCATTTGTGCATAAGCTTTCGTGAGCTACAGCTCACGCATATGGAAGCAAGTATGTTCCCATTGGCCTGTTCAAAGTCTCTCTCCCAACACTGTCAGCCCCAAATGTCAGATCTCAAAAACTGACACATTGGGGTAAAGTCATTACATGTTTAAAAAATAACACATTTGAAAAAAAAAATTTATCTGCCTTCTGGGTTTTGAGCCTTTAGACTTCACATTTTCTCTGCAACTATAAAGGCTAGAATGTACTATTTTTTTTAAATGAAAACTGAGATTTTCACATAGTCATGTGACTCCAGAAGCTGGGGCTTTAAGAAAAACATCAAACATTGAGAAAATTGGCAACACTGTAAATGACTTGATATTTAAAGACCTCTGTGGGATTGACCGAAATTACCCAAGAGATCACTTCTCCTTCAACCTCCATGACATCCCACAATGGTTCCATTCCATTGTAACTGTGAAAACGACAGTCAGCAACAGGAGGCTGGTGAGGGCAGAAGACAGAACTTTCAGAGGAGCTGGAACTAGACTATGGAACTCTCTGCCACATGAGAGAAGACAGCCCACAGGCCTACATGCATTCAGAACTAAATACAAAACGTTTCCTCTCATTTTAGCTCTCCCTTAGTTCCCCAACAGGCTGGGAAGGAAGGAAAAGATTCTTATTGCTATTTCTAAAATATCTGGGACCAGAGCTGGATTAAGGCAATCTAAGGCCATAGACACCTCCCCCTCTGCCCACCAAATATACACTTGGAATGATGTTGGCAGGGGGACACCCTCCTCTCCCAGAGAGGTGTGGCAGAGGCATGGGGTCCCCATCTGATCCCAAAGCGTGGCAGCAGGGAGTCCCTTCCCTCAGGAGCAGCAAGCAGGGGTACACTCTACCCCCTGGAGAGCAGGCAAGTTGTCTCACCCAATACTAAAGCCAGCAGCCAGGGTGTATCTGCTTGTGTGGATGGGAGTGGCCTACCACACTTTTCTCCTGCCACAAACGGATTTCTCTGCTGGCATGGCCTCCCACAACTAGGGGCTTGGCATTACCACCCCATTGAAATGCATTGGTTAGTTCACCTTGTTTTAGAGGTATTGTCTCATGCTGTCTGCACTCAGGCAGACATAGCTACAGCTATTACACTCAGGTCACATTTTCAAGCTTTTCTTTGCATCCCCATGAGGGCTAGAAACTTTCTTTAAAACAAACCAAAACCTAAAGCAGAGATTCTGAGATAACAACATGACTCCAGGAGACGGGATCTTCAGCACAGACCTCTAATGCCTGTGCCTTCATGTGTCCCTGCTTGGAAGATGGTCAGAGAATGGGACCATGTGGGTATAAACAGGAGAAGCACCAAAAAAATAAAAGAGAAAAGTTCCCAGTGGAGACAGAGGGATTGCAAAAGTTGTTCGACGCAAGGAGACTGAACCTTGGTCTACGCTACCAATTTATCTCAGTATAACTGCAACATAGTTATACTGGCCGACCCGCACATTGTTGTCAGTGCTATGTCGACCGGAGGGCTTCTCCCATTGACATTGCTACCACCTCTTGGGGAGGTGGAGTACCTATACTGGTGATAGAAGCTCTCCCGTTGGTGTAGTAGTGTCTTCACGAAGTGCTTCAGCCGCCCAGCTGTCCCACGGGCGGCAGTGCTGTAAGTATAGACAAGCCCTGAGTTTGGACATGGAACTGTCACAGTCTGATGCCCCAAAAGAAAAATTGCATATTCCTAGCTTCTGAAGCAACTGGGCAAATTTACCCAGCAATTCTCTCCGAACTAGCAGAGGCCACCACATGAGACTATTACACATTAGTTGTTTGTTTCTACATTTTATCTATTTGTATTTTCACATTTTTTCAGACTTTTTAAAAAATAAACTTACACGGTCTTCTTTGTTGGGCTCCTCCTCCTCTCTCTTCCCCCACCCCTTCTCCGCCATTCCAGCCCTTTAGTAGGTTTTCCTTCTTTGTCCTGTTCAACTGGCTTATCGTTCCTTCTGCCTTTTTCGCAGTGATTTCCCTCGCTCTAAGTTGTCTATTGAATATTCTTTTGAATTTTTCAGTTCATTCTTCTCTAAGTGCTTTCCCCCCCTCAATTCCTCTAATTCTGCCATTCTCTTCCGTTCTTATTTTCCCTGACATCTGCATCTACCTTCAGCATTTTCTTTCCTCTTTGCCCTTTCACCAGGTTTCTTCTGTCTCCCACTGTCTAGCCTTTCTTACATACACTAGCCACTCGCTTTCCAACTTGCTAAGCAAAATGGCATTTCCACATGGACACACTTCTAAGACAAATTTCCACCCCCTGAATTCCCTTGGTACATCCCTCCTGTACTCCAGAGGGCAGCAACACCAAGTTCTTTGCCCTTGCAGTGTTTAAAATATGCATTCAGCCTCTTCCCAGCCTTTACCTCCCTGCAGGTCATTCTGCTACTGAGCACAGTTGTGCTGTGCTGTCTAAAATGATAAGCGGGTGGGCAGCAATAATGAGGTCTGCATTGTGTAACAAAATGGTTGTTTGGAAAAATAGCCAAGGAAAAGGGCAAATATACGGGGTCTTTCTAGTGTTTATCACCAGCCTGAGACAAGAGAATAAGGATTAGAGCAAGGGAAGGGGAAACACTATGTCCCATACTATCTCATCCCCTCTCCAAGCCACAAGCCTGCTATAAAGCACTTGGAGTTGCTTATAATGCTGTTTCAAATGCAAGGTATTATTTTTATTACCCTGTGCTTCCTATTATCATTCACCGCTCTACACAAAAGCCTGGCAGTAAAGAAAAGTGAAGTTATATATTCAGTAACTGGAAAGGTAAAACACCGGCAGCTAGGATGTTCTGATAATAGCCTAAACCTTGACCTACTATGAGCTGCTTTTATGAAAGAGAAAGATTTTTGTTGTCTTTCATATCCATTTTCCCCAGATTGTGCTAAATTACAGGCACTTGTTTTAAAAGTGGATTGCTATTCACCATAGAGTGCACATTTAGGCCCTCATTTTGACTAAAACCATGTCCCCAAAGGAAAGAACAGCCAGTACATTAAAGTGTAATGTAATGTAAATGTGTTTATTAATGCCTTTCATTCAAAGCTACTTACTAGGTTCTTGTGTACAGTTACATAGCTTATTCATCAAGAGACCTAACTTCAGAGAGGAACCTTTTTATCAAAACTAAGTCATTAATGTTAGCATTGCTGTATTATACACAAGAAAAACCTTACAGGCGTACTTAACTAAATTAAACCTCATCACTAAACAGTCCACCCACAGGTTTGGGGATAAAACAAAAATTCTAAAGATTAATTTACTTTTATTTTTAAATAGAACAGCTCAACTTTTAATCAGTTGTAATGAAAATCTTCTATATAAAATGTATTTTAAAGAAGCTGGAAGGATCAAGATTAAGACTCCAAAAAATTTCCATGAACTGACTGCTTTAGAAACTTCCAAGGAAGCTCAGAAAGCACTAATGAAATCACAGAGCTATAACAACCATTTCTTTTAACTATTTAACCAGATGTTTTTACGACGTCTCATCCAAAGGGTGGCTACAGAGGAGCTGGGAAGTGTAATTCCCAGCTCAGGCTAGCTGTCCGACTACAATCCTGTCTGAAGTTCTAGATACATACTTGGGCGGCTACCCCAAGTTGCCATCTGTGCTGCCGTGGCCACACTGCTATTTTTAGCACACTAGCTTGAGCAGAGCTAGCGCTGTGTCTGTCCAAGTGGAGAATCACACTCCCTAGCTACTCTGTAAACATCCCCTTAGTGTCACATTGTTAGGCTATGTTGAAGTTTACAGCAATTAATTCCTCCTCACAGTTAGAGCTGGGCAAAATCCTTTGGCTGGAATTTTTTGGCAAAAAGTGCAGATTTGGCAACATTGAAACATTTTGACTATTCATGTAGATTTTGCCAAATTGGGTCATTTGAAAAAAAAAATCTGAAAAAATGGAAACATCTTGTTTTGACATTTTCAAAATTAAATGTTTCTTTTTTGGTTTGAAATAATTTTTCATTTCAAAATTTCCTTTGATTTGATTTTAAAAATTTAAAAAATGTTTGGTCTAAACTAAACGCTTTGTTCTCCCTGAAACAACCTTTTTTTAAAAAAAAACTTTTTGAAATTGTCAACTAACCAAAAAATTCATTATACACCCAGTTGTATTCCCAGTATATTCACAGTGGAAATTTCAGGTCTCAGAACCCGCACTGGAATATTGTCAGAACCTATAGACGGAGGCAGTTATCACATTTTCCTTAAGGGCCAGAGTATGGATCCTTACTTTCACTGGTAAGCAGTTACTCTCAGGAGCAGTGCCACTGAAGTTGTTACTTGCATGAACAACTGCTCATCTGTGTAAATAAAGGTTTCACAACCTGGTCCCAAATGATTTGATAAAAAAAATCACTTTCTGGTAAATAAGGACATATGTGAGGAAGAGATTGTGGGGGAGGTGTAATTTACACACTGATTCTTGACTTCTAAATGCAGCTGCAATAATCATGGAAACTTTTTCCATAACATGCTGCATGAAGGGATGATGGGTGAATGAACAGCACACCCTGGTTTGAAATATTTTTCTTGTAACTCTTAATCTTGATTCCAAATAATCAGCCTTTCCCTTGTCAGTTTGAAGCTAAATATACTGTTCTCATTACCTCTATGTTTTTTATTAGGATGAATTTTTACTGACCCCTCTGTCCATGTCTTTTCAAGGCAGGTGAATTGTTTTCAGTGGAATGCCAGTTGATCAGCCGGGTGTAGAGAGTGTATGTATAAGGCCATATGGGCATCCAGGCCTCGAAAGTATGCAGTATAGCCTGGGGGCACGTAAGGGGTTAAAAGCATTGCAGTATGCATTAAGCACATGTTTCAAGTCAGCAGGGTGCCAGTCTAAAATGTCCTCAAAGCCTAATTCGATAGATATTATGCCATATGCTGCTGCAAGTAGTCAGTAATGAAGAAAGTAAAAATTTTATGGATGAGCAAAATAGGAGCTCTTATGGATGGAGTGGTTTTAAATCAGGTGTATAATTTACCTAGCATCAGACCACATGTAGAGTGCATTACTCAATTGAACTTATATGCAGATAGGAAAGCAGTTTCTTTTAATAAGCACTTCTTCAACTTATTGGCTCTACAATTACTTGCACCAAATTACCAGCAGCTGCTGCCTTTTTGGTGTTTTATCTTAGACAAGGAGTTACATTAATTTCTAATCAACAATCCAGTCAAGGACTCTTAATTTTTTAAAGTTTGATCTCCCCATTTATTTAGAATTAAACTGAAATATTGGGTATTTGCATTATAATTTTGATTTTACTTAGCTTTTTCTTTATAGATTTATTTTTTACTAGAATTCAAGTGTATCCTATCTCTATATAGGTGATCATATAAATATTTAGAATTTTATAACTAAATTTAGATTTTATATATACACACACACACACACAAAAAAAACATAACATTTTATACAAATATGTATAATTAACATTGGCCTTAGATGTGCAGTACATTGATATTGCTTTTGTGAAAACATTAGACTTGCCATAAAGTTTGCTGAGCTCCAAGATCCTCATCTTAGTTCCAAATCTTTGAACCTCACACTAGCATATAGAGAAACATTATTTACCTTTATGAATCATACCTAAGACAGTTGAGCACTAATTAATATACCAGGATTCCAGTTTCTGTTGTGGGGGGACATTTTAATTAGGTTTTGTTTTTTAAAAAAATCAGCTTCCAATCTAATTCTCATTAGGAAAAATATTTATTTTCATTCTTTGGATTTGTGTTGTTAGTTATATGGTTTTCTGAAAGAAGAAAACCCAGCTCAGTCATTTGGGTTTTTTCCCCAAAAACTGTATCCTAATATGACAAAAGCTCTCATTCAGATATTTAAAAAAAAAAGATTTATCAGAAGCCATGGAAAAACTAAAATAAATTTTAACATGATAACCCTGGTTTACTAATAAAAGTAAAAAGGAAAAGGCGGTATGTATACTACTGTGAGGGTTTTTTGTTTTGTTTTGTTTAATAAAATCATCATGGCTGTGAGTTACCTGAACTAATTCTTGTACCGTACTTGCTAATGGCCCACTCCTGTAAACACCGCCAAGCAAATGATGCCTGCTCAGAGCAGAAAGGCCTTACACTCACGAGTAAGTGGTTGCAAGGTAAGTTCCTTAGTCAAAAAAGATCTAGTTAGGATAACCCACACCCATATTGATTAGGGAACAGTCCTTATGTTATGCAACAATAGGACAAGGTTACTAGGAGCTTCTCTCTTTTATCACAGTTGATCAGGATTCTGTCCTGAGCACAAGGAAAGACCTTCATAGCTTTGGCCTTTGTGACAGGGTGGCAGTATCTATATTTCAGTTGAAGGGTGAATCCCTCCAAGGCATATCCAGAGGACATGGATTCCAATAAGCCTTCTTCTGGGAAGGCTCTGTCTCTGATGCATGAAGGAACACAGGTGAGTACTCTAGTTCCTCAAGCTTATGTATGTTGAGATCCTGACCATGGTTGATTCTGGAAGAGGCAAGTCCTTGGGAGAAGTCCTACCATCTGAAGGAATTAACTACTTGCATCAGAATGATGATAGGTATAAAATCTATTCTATTTAGGTTCTTATACTACTGTTATCACTGTGTTACCCGAGTATCTGGTATCTAATCTTGGTGGTCCCATTCCAGAAGCAGGAAAGTCTGAAAAAGTTGGGAGTGAAGGATATACATCCCACTACCAGTTACCTGAGCCATCCAGCCCTTTAAATCTTTGACTACCATCAAAGTTTAAAAATGAACACGATCACATTTTTATTGTAACCTTCTTCAGTTGATGCTGTTATTTTACTAATTATGCATCTTCCTCCCTCTTTTAAAATGATCTCTCATGCAGCTGGGAAAATATAACCCTCTCAGGACCCAATCAGATTTTCACATCAATTTGTCTAATTGAAACCAGGTTTAATACATCTCTTAATTATGACTGCAAACACTTTGTTAAGATCAATCAAATTTAATACCTTACAAAAAAAAACCCAACCCTTCCCTAATCATTTAAAAATAACTAAGTTAAGATCTTTAAAATGGGGAATTCAAACCATCTGCTTAGGTATTTAGGATGGGTACCAAATGGGGTGGCTTGCTGAGGTAAGCATCAGGTCTCTAGAATCACAGGTTCAAACTTTGGGAAGGATGAAGGACTTGGATTGACCTTTCCAAGGTATCTAAATAGCGTTATGTGCAGTTTACTCTGTGCAAATCTTTCACACGACCTTTATCAGAGGACCTGTTTGTTCATGGCATATTTATATCCCATGCCACTTTTTATCCAACCAGGGGTTTGCCCATTATTCTTGGCCAAATATTTCCTCTTCTCCGGTGTTGGTAGAGTGACCCATTGGTCAGCAACCTCCCAAAGCTGAAGTGGCTGAAGTTCAATATATAGACCTGCCACTTAAAAATTCCACCTGTCCTTTAGGGAATTTCCTGCCCTGAAGGGTGAACGTCATTGAATAATATTTAGTTCCTTTAAACAACTAAGTACACACTACTTATCTACAGAACATATGACATTTAAAGGCCCCAGGATTGTAGCGCCTGATCCAGTAAAGTGTATTCACAGGAGGAGCTCAGCTCCCAGCTGGATCAGGCCCATAGATTGTAAAGCAACCTAGGATCCCATCAGAATAAATGATGATCTATGCCTACAAACTTTTCTTTTAAATACATATTTAATGCAGTGTGAATTTCAGACATGAATGTAAGAACAAAAGGCGGCTCTATTCGTGTAATTTCCTATGTGTAATATTTTCATAATGGAAAACTGGTCTGATGGCAGGAACAAATCCTGTTTGTTTAGTATCATTACATTTTTTTCATTGAATCCCAGCACCAAACAGCACCACCATGTAAACATCTTTTAAAAATATCTCATGACGGTTTAGAATCCTAAAGCTGGTACTCACAGAGTGGGAAAATTAAGGCAATTTTACAGAGTTCAATTCAATTCTATTTCTATTCAGGCTTTTCTTCTGCTTGCACCATAGCTGGAGAAAATGTAGAAATATTAAACTTTCCTAGTTCAAATCAGCCAACTACATTTACTTAAGGTATGTTATGATATTTCATGAATCTAATGTTTATAGCATCGTAATTCCTCAAATTCCTACATTTTTCATCCTTACCACATCTAATAAGTTGGTCAATATTTTTAAAGACACATTTGTTCTCTAATTCTTATTTTTTCTTATACCATATGTTCCTCTAATTAATACTACTCATACCCATTTCCAGTGTTGATTTACTTCTTTACACTTATATTTATCAATGAAAGTATAACGGTTAGCACAAAATTATTATTAAATACAGCATGTATTAAAAGGAATCTAATGAGCAGTAAATACATAGGGTTTTTTCATTTAAAATTAGTATGGTTTAAATGTTTGCTTTACATCCGTAACAAATGGAAATTAAATATTTCAATACAGCAAAAATGCAAAGAAATGAGAGGTTTCAGAGTAACAGCCGTGTTAGTCTGTATTCGCAAAAAGAAAAGGAGTACTTGTGGCACCTTAGAGACTAACCAATTTATTTGAGCATAAGCTTTCGTGAGCTACAGCTCAGGGGAACAAGATATATCGATTCCTCAAGATCAGTTACATGGCTACATCCTGGCAACAAGGGCTACACCAACAATTCAAACAATTACATTATCAAAGAACATGGTTGAAAGTAAAAGTCTATTTCTAATTTTATTTATTCGTGTATCATTTCTTTGGTTGGGTGTATGCTGGAGAGGTGGAAGTTCTGAACTCAGGATTTCTCTCAAAACAAGACAGGCCACACTATGGTGGTGAGTAGTTGGATAATACATGCCCCATTATGCCAACTTGAAGCTCAGTAAATTGGTCACGGTGATTAAATGTTTCCATCTGCCTAGTAATGCAGTAGTAATACAATACTTTTGATCATTAGAGGGGTGAGAGGCCTCCAGTAACATTCTTACAGTTCATTCCATGACACATCAAAAGTTGCCTATGGATCTAGTTTTCTATACTATGCTTATCACCATGGTCTGAATAGAAACCACTCATCCCACCAGCCAAGCCAAGCCAAACAGAATGTAACTTAATGGCAGCCAGACAGACAGAATTCATGGAGGAGAACAGGAAAGTAGCCATGTTCTCCTGAAGAGGTGAGCACAACTGCCAAAAAGAAATATTTGTATATATAGTATTTGTTTCCATTTTTCTTCAACCTGGATAACTGCAGAGTTTTTAGGGCTTTGATCTTGCCTCAGTCAACTTAATGGGAATTTTTCTTTGAATTGAATGGGAGTAGGATCAAGCCCTTAACATAACAAGGTCCTGATTCTGATCTCAATACCATCTATTTTACGCTGGTGTAATCCCATTTACTTCAGTCAAGTTACTCATGATTTACTTTGGTGTAAGTAAAATCAGAATCAAGCTTGGAGTGTTTTTCAAATGTTTCCTTCTTTAAAATGGATTATTTCAGTAATGCGCCTACTAAAAGGTTAAATTGCAGCATAGGATGAAAATTAATACTTTTTAAAAAAACAGTCACAAAAATCACTAACATAATGCAAAGAGGTAGTCTTTGGCATAAATCTTTCATATTTTTAGCAGTTTGCCATCTCAATGAATTCTCAGATATTTTACCACCTTCCAACTCTTCTAAATATAATTACTGCCTTATTTTACAGTAATAAAATAATAATTCTTAACACAGATAATACTGTTTTTTCCAAACACTTAGCAATCATTAACTAATTAATATTCAAAGTGCCCCTGAAGTAAGGATATTTTTTATCTCCGTTTCACAGATGGGGAAAGTGAGGCCGAGAGGTTAAAACGAACTGTCAAGGTCACAAGATGAGTCTGTGTCAGTGCCTAAATTAAAACTCAGGAGTTCCCAATTCCCAAGTCCCCTGTTCAGATTGCTAGATTGTGCTCCCATCCCTTTCTCAAACAAAAATCATATCCCACAAAACTCATTATTAAGATGTTTTTCCATCTCATTAACACAACAATTTGTGCCATTTGTATTAATTTTTCCCCTTCAAATAAATGTTACAAATTAAATGGCCATATTTTTGTTGTTGTTTGATCAAGAGTACAAAGGACATTTTTTTAAAAAAAAAAAAAGCAAGCTTGAGATAAAATAAAGCAGTTGATTTGATTTTTTTGCTATAGATCACAGCATCTGAAGGCATTCATTCAGAAGACAGCCTGATCACAAGCTGACAAGCTGCAACTAATTAAGAACTCATCGCTGGCCAATCTGCCAGCAGCCAGTATCTGACCATACTTTAGCAACCAATTTAATCAGTGAAGCTATATAACAAATGTAGTAGGATATGCATGCTAGAAAAATTATATATGTACAAGCAAAAGGAGAATTAAATTTTTTCTATAGGAAATACCTCATCTTCATTGTAATGGAGAATGCTATTGCTTCTGTACGTACTGAAGCCAAAGTGGAAGATTAAAACTTTCACAAGGCACCCTGTAAAATACATCACATCAGTGCTTAATCCTGGCATTGACTTCAGTGGAGTGTTGCCATTGAGAATGAGAATAGGATCAGAGCAGATCCTTATTAAGAAATATGCATTTGTAACAGTGCATTCTAAAATCCTGAATCGGAAAGCAAGTGCACAGGAAAAGGAAATGAAGGGAAAATAAAAACAAACATTAGTAGAGAAAAAATTAAATCATACTTCATATGTTCTTCATAATCCCTGAGTTTCTTCTATTTGGCCCAAATATAGTATAACTACGCTAAAAATAACCTCTGGAATACAGAGAAATGGCCAAATTTCACAATCAGTTATACCGATGGAAATCCAGAGTAACTCCACTGAAATCAGTGGAATTACTCTGGATTTACTGTAGGCCAAATTCTGTTCTCACTTATGCTAATATATTCAAGGATAAATGTTTATAAAATAGAAGTACTACAGTCAGCGTATAACACTGCTGTTTGAAAATATTTATCCATACTTGATTAATAGCTCTTGGAAGATTATGTCTTCCAATACTACATGAAAAGTCAGGTCCCTCTACTATATGTGTGACGAGATTTTTTATGAATTGTTTTGAATATTGTCAGACCTGAAAGTTACAAATGTCTATTAACTTATTCATTTTCAACAGATGATGGGGTGCGGACGGGTTATTTTGGGGTTTTATTTCTGCAAACTATGCTTGTGGATCATATGTTGTGTATGCTAGTGGTTCTCAATCTTTTTAGACTACTTTACCCCTTTCAGGAGTCGGATTTGCCTTGTGAACCCCAAATTTCACCTCACTTAAAAACTATGTGCTTACAAAATCAGACAAAAAATACAGAAGTGTCACAACACACTATTACTCAAAAATTGCTGACTTTCTCATTTTTACCATACAATTATAAAATGAATCAATTGGAATATAAATATTGTACTTCCATTTCAGTGTATAGTATATGGAGCAGTATAAGCAAGTCATTATCTGTATGAAATTTTAGTTTGTACGGACTTTGCTGGGGCTTTTTATGCAGCCTGTTGTAAAACTAGACAAATATCTAGATGAGCTGATGTACCCCTAGAAGATCTCTGCGTACCCCCTGGGGCACATGTATCACTGGTTGAGAACCACTGCCATATGCAAACAAAAGGAAATCTGAAAACACAGAGAACACTACTGAATCCTTTTCTGTCATGGTATCCAAACTGCGATAGTTGATGTCAACTGTAAGCAACTGCCTGACTAAACTGAGTATTCAATTCAATTACATAGAGTATAAATACGTAAGGGCACAAGGTTAACTATCTTGTGATAGAGTCATTCTCTAGAATATTTATCCAAGATGAAAGGCACATGTGGTCAAAAGCAGCACAGTTCAGCTTTCAGTAAATGCTCTGTGACCACCACAAATATCAACTTGACAACAAAACCATTAGACTTTGCCCTTGAGATTGGATAGCTGTGCATTCAACGAATCAAGGACCTCATCCTGCAAGCCCACAGCATGCAGTGATCCCATTGGCCAATAGCACCAGGCTGCAGGACAATAGCAATGAAAAGGTTGGGGCATATAATCAGATAGAAATAACTTGAAATTTCTCCTTGCTTCTCAAAAAAAACCAAAACCCTTCAAATGTTAAGTTCAACATATTAAATTCACAAAAGCATGAAACTGACTAGTAAACCTGTCTGGGCTCTTGGAAACTGTTAATCAGTGTTTGGGCACCTTAGAGGGGAACTGAACTGCACCTAGAGAGATGAAGAGAAAACATAGTTGTCAGCACAAGTAGGTCATACACAAAGAAGGTGTCTCCTCCCCAAACAGCAATGCAAGAAGGCTAACACAGGACAGCTGAACAACCTCAACAGAGCAAGCTGTTGACACAGGATTTCTGAAGACTAGCATTACTCCCCCTCTCCTACCTCTGTATCACTAGAACATATTTCCTGTCTTTTTAAAGCCTTCTCCAATGGAAGATGTTGGGACACAACAACACACTTTCAAAACCAAACCCATTTTTGTAAACAAAGAAATATAAGTAATATACCCATAGCACCCACGTCCCAGCTACAGATTATTTCCTCTTGTCTCTAAAGAATTTTTTTCTCACACTTAAGTGGTTAGATGGTGCAGACAGGTGCTGGCCATTTTACAACACGTACTGTGTAAATTGCCTTTTCTGGATGGGAAAGCTCTAAGCCCAGATGCTGGTAAGAAACTTGTGTGGAATGTAACTCTCTCTCTAAGCCTTGCCCATGCAATACCTTTATCTGGACACCTGGGCAGGAAGCAGCCTCTTGAACAATTTATTCTTCCATTTTACTGCCTGTAAATTACCAAAAGGACTACAAACTTCTGTGCCTCATGTCCAGAGTACTAGAAGGCAGTCAAAAAAGGGAACCTTTAGCCTCTCTTGCTCTTATGCCCCACTCACATTAACCTGTGAAAAAATGGGATAAATATAGTAGGGCCAGTAATTAACTATGGTACCCAGCATCATAAACTACTTCAAACAGTCACAGTGCAAGCAACAGAATCTTAATTCACCTATTCTCAAAAGACAATTTTCCCTTTGCAATTCTGACTGAATAGGGCACCAACTTTATTGCCCACCTAGGATAGCAAGTTTGGGACCTCCTGAAAAATGAAGCCTGTGTATATGCTGATCTATCACTTCCAGAGTCATGATCCTGAGGACTCAGGTTCCCAGAAGTAGCAGAGCTGGTGAAGTTCCTCTAGCAGAGGAATTTATGAGCTATCAAAGATGGCAAGCCCATAATCTGATCAAAAACTCTAGTGATGACTTCTCTTCTCTGGCAAGAAAAACTTTCATAACCCAAAGTCAATCCAAGTACAAAACCATAAAAGAGGTCCTTTAGGTTAGACTGATAGGACCTCAGGATTGAGGCCACCCCAGAAAAAAAGATTCAAAATTCTCCGGTGTTTTTCAGCAGGGAAGAGTTAAGGGTCTTAGAAGTCAAGTCTGCTGGAGCTCATTAAGCAACCAGATGTAGCTGTTTTGTATGCCAGGAATTAAAAGGAAGTTGGAAGTTCTAGTGGGGAAAAGACTATGGATCAAAAAAATGTAGAGCTGATCTCTATTCTAGGATTATGCTTCTTCACTACAGATACCAGGAAGATCCCACCTTGTGACTCCACAATTAAACAAACAAATAAATAAATAAATAAAAGCATCATGAAGGTTTTGCTTTATGTGCTAAATGTTTTCCACAGCTCTGAGTCTTGAGTCTTGGGCCAAATTTAGACTGTGAGACCCTTTGGAGCATTAGGTCAGCTAGAAGGTCTGTTTCTGCAAGATAAATGCCACTTTTAAATAGCAGAAGTGAAATAGATACTGACCCCTGTCATGTGACAGGTGTATTTATTTAATGCCAGCACTCCTGTGTCTCAGACCCTTATTACGAAGTACACAGTCTGAGTGGAAAAGTCAGGCCTGCAAGTTTTGTGTGCAAGCAATTAGAACCAGCATAGCAAGCTGCCCAGTTTTGTGTAGCCACTGATTAAAAATATATGCTCACTATAAAGATAGTATCAGAGGGGTAGCAGTGTTAGTCTGTATCCACAAGAACAATGACGAGTCTGGTGGCACCTTAAGGACTAACAGATTTATTTGGGCATAAGCTTTTGTGAGTAAAAAACCACTTACCCGTGAAAGTGGGTTTTTACCCACAAAAGCCCAAATAAATCTGTTAGTCTTTAAGGTGCCACCAGACTCCTTGTTGTTTTTATAAAGATAGTCGTAGTTTCCCTTTGTGGCTAATAAAAGTTCCAGTGAAAGGGCTGCTCTCTGGACCTCTCTTCTACCCCACATGTACCACCATCCAACAGCAATAAAAGATTTTCTTCCCATTGTATTCCTGGGGCGGGGGAGGAAATCAGATTCAACTTTTTATTATAAAAGTTAAAGACTATTTTCTATCAAAACCAACATTTTCAAAACTCTTAATCTTTTTAAATTTGAGGTGGTATGTCTGTCTCGTAACTGATTAAGAAGCAAACCTCTTCCTTTAAAACACACTTCTATGTATCTTCCCATTGCCAGATATAGCAATATCCATTATAGACGTTTAATAAGGTAAGCTTTTCTCAGAATGATTTCACCCTTTAAAATGGGAGCTTTTAAATAATGATGGAAATTTTTCTTTTAAAAACTGGAATTAATGTGCACCGCATATAATGTGTTGTAAAACAGGCATCGCATCATTATCACCTCCTACTCAGAGCCATTTTAACTATAATCTCAGTATTTGGGTAGCTCAGCTAATTAACAACCTGGTATTACTGTAAAGATGAGATTGTCATGTTATTTGAAGTGGCTTTTAACAGTCTTTGAGCACTAACTACTAAATTTAAGAGTTTGCACTATTTTAAGAAAAAAATTATACAATTTTTAGGAGTCTGAAAAATGAAGAGAAATGTATATAATTTGATTAAAACTAAATTTACATTTAAATAAAGTTTTGGAAAATTTCTTGGCACATATCTATAGACTACTTATATTAGCTGATTCAGGGATAGATCACTTATGTTTCTACATAACTTTATAAGTTTTTTTTTAAAAAAACTATTCTCACAATTGCAAGTTATGGTACCACTCAACTAATCCTCAAAGCATTACAAAGACATTTTTGTAACTCTTTTCTAATATACTGGTGATGATTGTGGAGAAGCTAAATGAATTCTTTGCATTGATCTTCAATGCAGAGGATGCGAGAGAGATTCCCACACCTTAGCCATTGTTTTTAGGTGACAAATCTGAGGAACTGTCCAAGATTGAGGTGCCATTAAAGGTAGTTTTGGAACAAATAGATACATTAAACAGTATAAATCACAAGGACCAGATGGTATCCACCCAAGAGTTCTGACGGAATTCAAATATGAAATTGCAGAACTACTAAGTGTGGTATGTAACCTCCCTCTTAAATCAGCCTCTCTACCAGATGACTGGAGGATAACTACTGTAATGCCAATTAAAAAAAAAAAAAAACGTCCAGAGGTAATCCTGGCAATTACAGGCCAGTAAACCTAACTTCAGTACCAGTCAAATTGGTTGAAACTATAGTAAAGAACAGAATTATCAGACACATAGATAAACATGATGTGTTGGGGAAGAGTCAACATAGCTTTTGTAAAGACAAATCATGCCTCACCAATCTGTTAGAATTCTTTGAGGGGGTCAACAAGCATGCAGACAATGGTGATCCAGTCAATACAGAATACTTGGACTTTCAGAAAGCCTTTGACGAAGTCCCTCACCAAAGGTTCTTAAGCAAAGTAAATACTCATGGAATAAGAGGGAAGGTCCTCTTATGGATCAATAACTGATTAAAAGATAGGAAACTAAAGGTAGGAATAAATGGTCAATTTTCAGAATGGAGAGCGGTAAATAGCAGGGCCACCAATGATCTGTACTGGGACCAGTGCTGTTCAACACATTCATAAATGATTTGGAAAAGGGGTAATGACAAAGTGAGATGACAAAGTTTGCAAAGGATACAAAATTACTCAAGATAGTTAAGTCCAAAGCAGACTGTGAAGAGTGACAAGGAGATCTCACAAAACTAGGTGCTTGGCAACAAAATGGTAAATGAAATTCAATACTGATACATGCAAAGTAATGCACATTGGAAAAATCCCAACTATACATACAAAATGATGAGTCAAAATTAGCTGCTATCACCGAAGAAAGATCTTGGAATCACTGTGGATAGTTCTCTGAAAACATCTTGGTGTACAGTGGCCATCAAAAAGTGAACAGAATGTTAGGAACCATTAGGAAAGGGCTAGATAATAAGACAGAAAATATTATAATGCCACTATATAAATCCATGGTACGCTAACATTTGGAATACCACATGCAATTCTGGTTGCCCCATCTAAAAAAAGATATATTAGAATTGGGAAAGGTACAGAGAAGAGAAACAAAAATGATTAGGGATATGGAACAGCTTCCATAGGCAGAGAGATTAAAAAGATTGGGACTGTTCAGTTTCGTAAAGAGATGACTAAGGGGGGATATGATAGAAATCTATAAAATCATGACTGGTGTGGAGAAAGTGAATAAGGAAGTGTTATTTACCCCTTCACATATCTCGAGAACCAGGGGTCGCCCAATGGGCAGCAGGTTTAAAACAAACATAAGGAAGTACTTCTTTACACAATGCACAGTGAACTTGTGGAACTTGTTTCCAGGGGATGCTGTAAAGGGCAAAAGAATAACTGGGTTAAAAAAAGAATTAGATAAGATCATGGAAGATAGGTCCATCAATGGCTATTAGCCAAGATGGTCAAGGATGCAACCCCATGCTCTGGGTGTCCCGAAACCTCTCACTGCCAGAAGCTGGGACTAGATGAAAGGGGATGGATCACTAGATAATTGCTCTGCTCATTCCTTTTGAAGCAGCTGGAACTGGGTTAGATGGACCATTGGTCTGACCCGTTCTTATGTTCTTATCCTGTGCTATATACTCTTACATACTAGTGGTCCCCGGTTCTGGATACTGAGGGACAAATTTTCAAAGGAGTTCATCAGGGCCGGCCCACAACATTTTGGCACCTGAGGCGGGGAGCTCAAATGACGACCCCATGCCCCCTCGCTTGGGCCAAAACTTTGAAAGGTCTCAATTCTGCCTTCTTCCTGTTCGACTCCTCTCATGGTACTGCTCTGCTACCTACCCCAATAAAGGAGAACTAACAACTTAAAAAGCCTTGTTCAAAAATTTTAAGTAACACTTAACTTTCGAATGCCTGAACAGCAAATGTAACTTTTCTTGTCTGCATAGTAAACACTGGCATTTTTATCTGTTTGAACAAGCAAAGTGGTGCTTTCCATGCCTTCTTGGTTGCAAAGATTTGAACTGCTTCCTGCTGAAGGTCCACAGTCTGGGCCAGCTCATGCTCTATTGAGATGGTTGCAAGGCCGACCAGCCTCTCCTGTGCCATTGTGGAGCATAGATGTGTTTTTTTTAACTTCAGCATGGAGAAGCTGTGTTCTCCACTGGCAACTGTTACAGGAAGTGTTAGAAGTATGCGCAGAGCAACCAAAGCATTTGGAAAGAGGGTGATCATCTTATTTGTGCACATATATTCCAGAACAGCCTTTGGAGTTGATCTTGCTGAAATGCATCTTGAAAGGGCTTTCAGTTCATCACCTAAATCACTCACACCAATATTGCACATGTCATCATGTGTTAACACTGTCTCTAGTGCCCTGCATTGCTGGTGTAGGTCTTCTTCAGGTATAGTGAGGAGTTTGGGAATAACATACAAATCCCAAATATACTGCTGTGTTCCTTGAGCTGCATGAAACGTTCTTCAGCTGACTGTATTGAACAATCTAGCACCTGGTTAAAGAATTCAACTTTGAATTGTTGTTTGGGGTCTCTTATGGGATTATCCTGTGCCTCATAATCAAAATGTTATCTTTTCGGTGACGCTTGTATTCTTGAATGGGTGGGAAAATAACTTCAGTATGAAGTTCCTCTGCCATCTTCTGTGCACTCTTCAGAACATTTTGAAATCCCTCATCTGACTGGTAAGACTGTAGGTATGACTTTGCTTTGTCCAGTTGTTCCATTGCTCCAGATATATCAAGGTCAACACCTTGGAGTCTCTTGCTTACAACATTTATTTCAAACAGTATGTCATGCCACAACACTAAGCCACACAGAAATTTGAAGTTACATATGTTTCTGGTGATTCCATTTCCCTCTGTCACTGTTCTCCCACAAAAAGAAAAGGAGTACTTGTGGCACCTTAGAGACTAACCAATTTATTTGAGCATAAGCTTTCGTGAGCTGTAGCTCACTTCATCGGATGCATACTGTGGAAACTGCAGAAGACATTATATACACAGAGACCATGAAACAATACCTCCTCCCACCCCACTCTTCTGCTGGTAATAGCTTATCTAAAGTGATCACTCTCCTTACAATGTGTATGATAATCAAGTTGGGCCATTTCCAGCACAAATCCAGGTTTTCTCACCCTCCGCCCCCCCACACACAGACTCACTCTCCTGTTGGTAATAGCCCATCCAAAGTGACCACTCTCTTTACAATGTGTATGATAATCAAGGTGGGCCATTTCCAGCACAAATCCAGGTTTTCTCACCCCCCACCCCCATACACACACAAACTCACTCTCCTGCTGGCAATAGCTCATCCAAACTGACCACTGTCCTTACAATGTGCATGATAATCAAGGTGGGCCATTTCCAGCATAAATCCAAGTTTAACCAGAACGTCTGGGGGGGGAGGGGGGTAGGAAAAAAAAAGGGGAAATAGGCTACCTTGCAAGGGGGGGGTGAGAAAACCTGGATTTGTGCTGGAAATGGCCCACCTTGATTATTGTGCTGGAAATGGCCCACCTTGATTATCATACACATTGTAAAGAGAGTGGTTGGTCACTTTGGATGGGCTATTATCAGCAGGAGAGTGAGTTTGTGGGGGGGGGGGGGGGGGCGGAGGGTGAGAAAACCTGGATTTGTGCTGGAAATGGCCCAACTTGATTATCATACACATTGTAAGGAGAGTGATCACTTTAGATAAGCTATTACCAGCAGGAGAGTGGGGTGGAAGGAGGTATTGTTTCATGGTCTCTGTGTATATAATGTCTTCTGCAGTTTCCACAGTATGCATCCGATGAAGTGAGCTGTAGCTCACGAAAGCTTATGCTCAAATAAATTGGTTAGTCTCTAAGGTGCCACAAGTACTCCTTTTCTTTTTGCGAATACAGACTAACACGGCTGTTACTCTGAAACCTGTTCTCCCACAAACAGTTCCTGTCATAGCATTATCCTCCATGAGGGCAACTATGGCTTCATCTATCTTTCCAATTTGGTGTTTGATAGGCTTTATCACCTCCACTTGACTTTCCCATCATGTGGCACTCAGTGGTGTCAGTGTCAGAGAGGATGTTCCCAGATGTTACTTCAAAATTTGCCATCGATGAGTTGATGCAGAGAAAAATACATAGATGCTTTGAATTACATTAAAAAAAAATTCAGCAGCCTCACTAGAAGCTGATGCTGCATTACTGACCATCAAGCTCAATGAATGAGAACTACATGGGACAAAAAAGGCTCGAGGGTTTAACTCTCGGATCCATGTCTGCACTCCTCTGTTCTTTCCTCTCATGTTGGTACCATTATAGTAGCCCTGACCCCTCATGTCAGCTATCGCAATTCCCATATCTTCCAGCTTTTTAAGAAGCACATTTGTCATACCAGTTCCTGTAGCATCATCAATGTCAATAAATTCTAGAAAATGCTCTCTGACAGTCACCATTGCAGGGACATTTTCACCAGGTTCTGTTGCTGTTACAAAACGCACCATTAAAGTCATTTGTTCCGTATGGCTGATGTCAGGTGTGCAGTCCAGAATAACAGAGTAATATCTTGCTGATTTCAGATCTGCCACAATCTTCTGTTTGATTGTTGTTGCCAGTAACTGTATGATCTCATTTTGAATTGTTTTTCCAATGTAGTGGTGTGTGTACATTTCTTGGGTGGTGACTTCTTAGATGCTCCTGGAGTACAGCATCAGACTCAGCCATCAGCTCCACACTTTTAAGGAAGCTTCCATTGTTTGGCACATACAGCTGATCTGAAGTGCCATGTAGCTCTAGGTTTTGGGTAGCAAGCATTCTCACAAAGGCAATGAGCCTTTTCAGAACATTTTGCCAGTAATGAGACTCTGATGCAATCTTCTCTTGATGCTGATCATCTATGGTGGCCTTTAACTTTAGTCTCATCTCAAGCTCTTTTCCCCTATGGAATGCTCTCTGGTGATTTGCTGCCTTCTCATGGCTTGCCAGTTTTCTAGCCAGATTTTTCCAGTCCGTTGTTCCTGTAGAACCCAATGTGGCTGGAACATTAGACTGGGAGAGTTTGCAACAAAAACAGTATGCAGCATTCTGGGTTTTTGAGTACATAAGCCATGGCCTCTCCACTTTGTCACCATTGGGGATTTCACGCCAGTAATATGTTGGATGGAAACTTCTATTTTCATTGTCTTTGGGGAACATGACATTTTTCACTTGCTCTGGCCCATGCAGTACAAGGAAGTCCCTCAGGCTACTACTCAAGTGGGTGCACAGTCCTGGATCATCTAGACTTAAGGAACTAAACTCAGTAGCAGCTGTTTCTTGTGCCTCCACCACACTCTTCTCTGATCTGCCCTTTTCTTCAGGAATGTGCATGGTTACGTCCATTTGAGATGGAGATATGGATGCTGCAGTAGCTGCCAGGTCACCTGCACTCTGACTAACTGGAAGATCAGGCATCTCCTCACCGCTCACATCCTCACTGGGGCCGGAAGGGTCACCATGAACATTTGTGTCTATGTATATCAGAACTCCTTCCTGCTTAGATAGAAAAGCTTCCTTTGCTTTCTTTCTTTTTCTGAATGCTGCCCCAGAGGGGCATTTTCTTCTTTCACTCATGACTGCTGTTCTGTGCCAGCTACAGTGGCTCTCCGCACTCAGTTGAAGGGGACAAATAAGCAGGCTCGTAGCAGGGCCTGAGTGAGGGAAGATATCAGTGTCTTAAGGGCCTAACTGGCTCCTAGTACTTCAGTTGACTGCCTGTTCTCAAGTGGGTTCAGGAAAGCAGGAGGAAACAGGAAGCTCCCTGAGAAGCTGGTGTTAATCAGTTCTGGGGGTGCTAGAGAGGTACATAAGAGGCTCCTCCTCTCTCCCCCTGCAGCTCCTACTGCTTTCTGTTATTCCCTCTCACCTTTCCTCCCGCCTGCCAGTTATGTCTCCTCCAGCACAGCACTCCACCATCTCTGTGCATCTGGAGAAGAGAGAATACATATGCACCAGCAGCAGACACAATTTTCTACACTCTGGGTCCTAGCGGTGAACCCCCACAGTCTGGCACTTGAGGCGGCCACCTCAGTTTGCCTCATGGTAAGGCCAGCCCTGGGGTTCATGGCCTGATGCACAAACGTTCAGTGCCCCAAATTGGGCTGGATTTACCAAAAATGCTCAACACTGAACAGCTCCAATTTTAAACACTTGTGGCCAGACTTCTCAAAAGAGCTCAGCGCTTATTTTAGGAGTGCTGCCATTCTGCCATTGCTACTCGAGATAAGTAATACTTTAATCCACAATTTCTCCCACTGGAATCAATGAGACTGGTACTACATTAAGAGACAGGCATTTGGGTGGCAGAATAGAGCCCACAGTATTCTTTATTAGCACTTTAGAAAACACAGCCTGCAGCACCATACAATTAATGCATTTATTAAAGCAAATTAAACAGTTTGTAAATACTGTACCTTGAAGTGCTAGGTCAATATACCCCACCCAGCTTCAGTGACGGCTATGTTACCATGATGTACACACACTTGCACTCACAATAAGCTTACTTCTCGTTAAGAGAAAATTTAAATCTTAGCAAACAACTGAAAGACATCGACAAAGGGACTGATCATGAGGGACACTGAACATTCTCAATCTTCAGAAGAGTCAATAGGAATTAGGATGTTCAGTAGCTGCAGGACTAAGCCCTATGGGCCTAAAGCCCCCATCACATTATTCAGTAATACTTGGGGCATCCTAGGCAAGCATTTTCCTTCCCTCCTGAAATCTCTTCTCCCCTCCCCTTCTCACCCCCAGTTGCCCCACAAGAAGCTCAAGCATGGACTTTCTCCCAAATTCCCTTGTCTTCAAACAACTTGAGCAGGGATCCTCTTCCCAGTACCCCCTTTCCCACCCCTCTCCATCCATAAGACTATAAAACAGCTTTGTTTATTTCGTATGATGAAGAAACAGCCTTAAAACCAGGTTTTATACTTAAACAAAATCTGGCAGTTATGGTGTGATACACAACACCACAAGCATAGCACCTTCCAGTCATGTGTCACAAACTGGCAAGTTTGCTTGTCAGTTTCCCTATTATGTTACCCTGTATAGGCCAAATACTCTTCACTTTCATGAGAAGCCCCATTAACTTTACTGGGACTCACAAGTCAGATGAATAGAATTTGGTGCCCTGTATTTAACAGGAGCAGTGGGATGGGGTCCACATGTATCAACATGTGAAGAATTTCTCATTGTAGAGATATAAAATGTTGCTATTTATTAGTTTGCACACACTACAGCTTATGAAGACGATATATGTAGAGGATGGTCAATTTATTACACTTATACTTGTCTGTTGGAATTTCCTACATTTGCATATGAAAAGCAAAGTGTTGCATGAAAGTGAAGGACAGCTCAAACTGTAGCTCTTTTTCATCCCTACAGTCAAATGATGTCATGGTCTGCTGGCTGCATGATGACTCACACCTGTGTTTGTCAGGCAGTGTGTTCACTCACAAGTGGTTCAAACCATTTGATTAATTCACTGGCATCAAGATAATGTGCATTTAGATAGTGAATATGCACAATGTTATATTATTGACCCACACAGGATATTTCTTCCCCAGAATCATAGAATCATAGAATATCAGGGTTGGAAGGGACCCCAGAAGGTCATCTAGTCCAACCCCCTGCTCGAAGCAGGACCAATTCCCAGTTAAATCATCCCAGCCAGGGCTTTGTCAAGCCTGACCTTAAAAACCTCTAAGGAAGGAGATTCTACCACCTCCCTAGGTAACGCATTCCAGTGTTTCACCACCCTCATAGTGAAAAAGTTTTTCCTAATATCCAATCTAAACCTCCCCCACTGCAACTTGTGACCATTACTCCTCGTTCTGTCATCTGCTACCATTGAGAACAGTCTAGAGCCATCCTCTTTGGAACCCCCTTTCAGGTAGTTGAAAGCAGCTATCAAATCCCCCCTCATTCTTCTCTTCTGCAGACTAAACAATCCCAGCTCCCTCAGCCTCTCCTCATAAGTCATGTGTTCCAGACCCCTAATCATTTTTGTTGCCCTTCGCTGGGCTCTCTCCAATTTATCCACATCCTTCTTGTAGTGTGGGGCCCAAAACTGGACACAGTACTCCAGATGAGGCCTCACCAATGTCAAATAGAGGGAAACGATCACATCCCTCGATCTGCTCGCTATGCCCCTACTTATACATCCCAAAATGCCATTGGCCTCCTTGGCAACAAGGGCACACTGCTGACTCATATCCAGCTTCTCATCCACTATCACCCCTAGGTCCTTTTCCGCAGAACTGCTGCCTAGCCAAGTCCCTTCTCTGGGGTCTAAATTGGCTCGTACCACTCAAGAAAGATCTTGGAGTCATTCTGGATAGTTCTCTGAAAACATCCTCTCAATGTGCAGCAGCAGTCAAAAAAACAAACAGAATGCTGGGAATCATTAAGAAAGGGATAGATAATAAAACTGAAAATATCATATTGCCTCTATAAAAATCCATGGTACGTCCACATCTTGAATACTGTGTGCAGATGTGGTCGCCCCATCTCTAAAAAGATATATTGGAATTGGAAAAGGTTCAGAAAAGGGCAACAAAAATGATTAGGGGTATGGAATGGCTGCCATATGAGGAGAGATTAATAAGATTGGGACTTTTCAGCTTGGAAAAGAGACGACTAAGGGGGTAAATGATAGAGGTCTATAAAATCATGACTGGTGTGGAGAAAGTAAATAAGGAAGTGTTATTTACTCCTTCTCATTACACAAGAACTAGGGGGTCACCAAATGAAATTTAAAACAAACAAAAGGAAGCATTTTTTCCACACAATACAGTCAACCTGTGGAACTCCTTGCCAGAGGATGTTGTGAAAGCCAAATCTATAATAGGATTCAAAAAAGAACTAGGTAAGTTCATGGAGGCTAGGTCCATCAACGGCTATTAGCCAGGATGGACAGGGATGGTGTCCCTAGCCTCTGTTTCCCAGAATCTGGGAACGGACAACAGAGGATGGATCACTTGATGATTACCTGCTCTGTTCATTCCCTCTGGGGCACCTGGCATTGGCCACTGATGGAAGACAGGATACTGGGCTAGATGGATCTTTGGTCTGACCCAGTATGGCCGTTCTTATGTTCTTATAGTTTATAACCCCAACAGAATCATGTACCTCACTTACTTTAATTTTAATTTTATTTATTTTGGTGAGTTTAGTGCTGGTGAAAGGTTCTGGATGATATTCTTGGAGACTAAAATCTTCTATTTATCCACAATAAAGGCTGTAGCAGGGTGTGACACATATCTGTATCACCAAAGTGCCTCAAACCTGCTCTAGAAGGGCCAATTCTAGTCAGAGAGTTTCAGTCTCCATACTCACTAAGCCTTTGTCTTTACTAATACAATTGCCAACAAACCAACTCATGATTACCCACCATTCTCTGGAGACAAGTGGATGTCTGTGCGCTAGGAATCAGGTGAAGACCACCTGATTTGTGAATTCAAAGTGCTGACCTAAACATCTCTCTTCTGCCCTTATGTACCTCTTCTACTTGTCTCACCTTGCACTGACTAGTTGTTTTCCTTTACACTGAGAAGTCATCTCTGAAGGCCTCTTATTTTAAATGATGTTGCTAACTATTTTCTGTTCAGCACAGATTTAGGATGACTGACTTCATTTACACCAAGGCATTAGGTGATCGTATCTCTCTTCCCCGCCTTGGTTTCTTTTCAACACATTAAGTATTTATGATGAGACAGTCCATGGAAAAGATGTTAGCATCATAGCAGTGCTCGGAGACTAGGTTCGTGCAGGATGCTGAGGATATTGAGCCCTTTGCCATGAGGACACCAGGCTGGCTATAACCAGAAGTCATTACCAACCGATGGTTATTCAATGGCTTGCACAAGATAAAGATTGGCTTGTTTCATGAAGCCCATTAACACAAAAAGAAGACTTGTCTGCAGTCCGAGCAGAGAATCAAGGAGTACAAGAGCACAGAGACTGAACTACTGTCATTCTTAGAGACAGATTGTTCCCCCCAGGTTAGCAGTAAGGGGTGAATCTCAAACCAATCAGAGGTCAGTTAAATATGCAAACAAAATTTGGATGCTTACCCAAAGCTCATCCAAGTTTCTTCAGACCACAAAACTGGACAAATGGAAATTGCATGAGAGAAATATGTAAAGGAAAAAAAAGTCATCCAAACTTTTCGGCACCTCAAAAGGATTGGTTTTAATTTGATTCTAAATAAGAGTACAGGTTTGGCAGACGAAGCATCTACTGTTTTTCCCCCAAACTTGCTCACTCTTCCCTAGAGGCTGAAGCACAGTGAAGAGGCAGGTTGGGACAGCTTTTACTGCTATTGTCCAATAGAAGTCTTCAATCAAGCACAAAATTCATTTTTTTGAAAGAATATCAATGTTTACTCTCCTTTCAGTGAGTCTAACTCTAAAGAATAAGGCCTTTGAATACGTTGTGATAATGGATAGAGTTTTCTTATTATTCCTCCTCTCAGAAAAATCATACACTTCTAAATCAGCTGAACGGGAATGGAATTCATGAAGTGGCATCAGAAGAGTATTCACTGTTTGAGCGGTTTATGAGATAAAGAGATTTTAACATCTTTGGCTCAAGTAAGGTGGCAATGAAACCAACTCCCCCACTTCTTTAGATATTTTGAAATAAGAAGTATAGTCCAATCCCTCAGTAAGTGCTGACCTACAAAACCCCCTGGTATTAAATCCTGAGTTACTACTATATATGTTCAATGCACTGATTTGTCAGAGAGACCAGTACAGAAGTAGTGTCCAGATAAAACATTTTAAGAGTCGGTAATTTGATACAAAGGAGAGTGGGGGAAAGATGGACACATCTATCTAGACATACAGAAGTGGTTTAAAATATGCAACCCAAGTGCAAGTACGTTCATCTTATTTAATAAGGCATATCCATGGGCAGCTTGAAAGAGAAATGCTAAGCAAAGCCAACAAAATTAGAATGCCACAAATGCAAAAGAGACAACACCTTTGCAGGATAATTAGAAATCATGGCTCTATTTAAAATATTTATCTGTTGGGTATTTTAAGTATCATACTGGGGATTTTCTAGGGCTACTGTGAAGTTCTACTGAAATTCACTGAATTCTATATTAAATGAATATTTTCTGCTGCTAGTTGACTAGTACAAACATTCACATGAGTAAATTAACAAAAAGTTACTAGTTGGGAAGCTAAATATTAAACAAGACTGTCAAAACACACATTGTTAGAAGAATCAGAGCCCCCCCATAACGGAACACAAATCCATGGATTAAATTAGCATGTGCCTATCTGGACTAGAAAGGAAAAACTAACACACTGATCTTGGCAAACACATTTTTGTCACATTTTTGGGTGCCACCCAAAGTAAAAGGAGGCTTTGTAATAGAGTGGGGCACAGGAGAACTTTAGAAAGTAAGCTACATTGGCTGCTAAAGAGGAGGAATACAGAGACTTAGCAACACAACCTAATACTGCACAACCTAAGGAACTAGTAGTATAGCAAGCATCCACCCAAGAAATCAGACAATAAATATCACTTAGAAATTGTTCTAATGAACAATTAGTATCTCCCATATAAAAACCTGCTAGATGATTTGGTGTGTGGTTATCCTAGGTGACTTGTACATTGCTGACTAGATACAACCCATGATCTATAAATCTTTCACAATAAACCTTAACAGGATTAGGGATGAAGGAGCCACCTTGGCAAAAACGAAAGCTCTCCCAAACCTTTGCTTCAACTGAACTCTACATTTTGAGATTAAGACTTGTTAGGTACACTCCCACCAACCCACTACCTTTCATTGGTAGGATCGATACCCACTACTGTCCTTCTTTGGGGGTTGCCCAGTATTACAAGAAATGTGATAAATCTCATTATTACATGATCAAGGGTTTATAAAATGCTCGCTGGGTGGCACCACTGTGAAAAACTGTTCCACATTTAAAACAGGATCTTGTTTCACCATCTCGTAGTGGTAAGAAACTCCCTGAAAAGACACCTATTTTTTTAGAAGGGTGGGGATATCTTCCTGGTGCTTTCAAACTAAGGTATAAAAGGTTCATTCACCATCATTTGGTCCTTCTTCCATACAGTGCTTTGTAGCACAGGACAATTGTGGGATTATCATTTCTATTTTGGGGAGAGAAGGATTAACTTGTTGTCATTATCTTACATTTCACTGCACTTAATTGCATAATTCCTCTTGCCTGCAAATGGATCTAGACAATGAGTTGCTCTAGAGTTTACTCTCATCTATTGATTTCATTACCCAACACACACAAATTTAGTTTCATTGCCTAGTCCCATTATTTTGCAGCAACTTCTTCACAGCCACAGATGTGGTTCGAGTGCTGACTGTGAAGAGATGTCCATTAGTAACATTTTTCTTTTCACAAAAAGAACAGGAGTACTTGTGGCACCTTAGAGAGACTAACAAATTTATTTAACGTCTCTAAGGTGCCACAAGTACTCCTTTTCTTTTTGCAGATACAGACTAACACAGCTGCTACTCTGAAACCATTCTTCTTTTCCAAATTCACAGTTCAGAACTTCTGTCTTTGACAGACAAGCTATTTCTTTGCCATCTCTGTTTTTCACTCATAAACTGAGTTTTGCAGATAGGTCTCTATATTCAAAGCTTCAAGCATCCCAAGTAAAGTATGTCTCTGGCTTCCATGCTGACAATCCTGAATTTGCATCTTTCCACTGAGTTCCCATATTGCCTCCCATTCGTGTTTGTAGTTTGGCTGACAAAGCCTAAAAGTTGGTAGCTTCTTACAACTTCCCATTGTTACAGTTTCAGCATAGGAGTTACAGCACTTCCCCCGATTTCAGAGAGAGACACATCTTCTACTACTTTCCTCAGAACTCTAGATCAGAATACCAGCAGCATTTCTCTCCTCGTCCTTCTACGTTCCACCCATTTCATTCCTGGAAATTGTGTGGTTTCCCAGGCCCAAGAGTAGTAGTGTCTCTTGAGATGAACTTTAGAAATCCCACCCACAATCAGGAAGGGGAGGTTAAAGTAAAGAATGAAAACACCCTAAAGAAAATGGAGTTTTAACGTGGACTTTTTCCTCCAACGGAACCTCAGAGACTAACACAGTGCGGTTGAGAATATGGGAAGGACAGACAGAATGTAAACAGAAGTATCCAAAAAATGAGAGTGGATTGGGGAGAGAGGTACAATGGAAACATCTCTGAATCTTTACTACAGAATCATAATCTACAGAGTTTAAGATATTTTCATTCCGTGCAGTGTTCAGTTCTCAAAATCCTTGTCTAGTAATAGCATGACCAGCTTTTCCAGGCTGAAGCATATAATGATTACAAACTTGACGCGGACAGTGCAAAACAGTAAGGTATCTCAGGTAGTAACTGTCAAATCAGATATTATCAGGTCGATTCAGATTAGGAGGGACACTAATTCCATTAAACAAGCAACTATCCCCCTTCAACTGCAACTAGGCTGACCAGACAGCAAGTGTGAAAAATCAGGATCGGGGTGGGGGGTAATAGGAGTCTATATAAGAAAAAGCCCCAAATATCAGGACTGTCCCTATAAAATCGGGACATCTGGCCACCCTAACTGCAACTTCTTGTGACACTTCTAAATTGATTTATCCCACAATGCACTTTCACATGTGCAGTCTCTTAAGTCTATTATACCATTAGCTACAAAACTGTACAAATTGCTGGGCAGGGACAAGTTGATATGTAAAGTTAATGTGGCAGGAAAAGAGTGGTGAGTTGCATTCACCCAGAGTAAGTATACTCAATCATAACTATAGCAAGGAAGATTACTTTAGATAAGCTATTACCAGCAGGACAGTGGGGTGGGAGGAGGTATTGTTTCATATTCTCTGTGTATATATAAAGTCTGCTGCAGTTTCCACGGTATGCATCTGATGAAGTGAGCTGTAGCTCACGAAAGCTCATGCTCAAATAAATTGGTTAGTCTCTAAGGTGCCACAAGTACTCCTTTTCTTATAACAGAATAGATGTAACCAATTTGTTGATGCTTTCAACAGCAACCAGAAAGCTATTTCACATCTATCAATTTTTATCAAGATTTGTTGATTTTCTTTTATGAAACAGAGTGTAGGACTACTAAGGTTACCAGGGTATTTAAACATCTGAAACATACTGCAATCCTCCTAAGTGGTTCTAGAATGCATAGAAGGTAATGTCAACAATCACGGTGTGGTGTGTGTTTCTTTTAGAAGATGCCCTGAGGTAACACATATGAACTATGGACAAGGGGAGCTGCCATAGTAAGAGCACTATTTATGCAGAATCTCCTGAACTGGCATGAAAAGCCTATAGTTTATTAGCATGAAAGTTACAGTTCAGAGCTCAGTTGTGCCTCTTACAATCACTAGGAAGCAGCACTAGGAAATGATTGCAGCAGATGCCCCGAGTGCAATGCTCGGAGGCTTGTACCTCCAGAGGCTTTGGAGAGACGCCCCATACTACAGCTGTTGGAGGGGTATAGCCAACACTTCCCCCAGTGTGGCCATCTTTGTCCTCAAGGCAAGTAGGGCCATCGCCCCACACTCATAATGCACACAGGCACGCACACACACTCCTACCCCTTCTCTGGGCTGCAAGCACTATCAGCAGGCAGTGCTAGCAGTCCCCTCACTTGTGTTCCCCAGGCCTGCAATCAAATTACAGCTTCTCCCTGTACCATCTCTCCCTGCCAGAGCAATCTGAATCTGGCCCTAACGTTACAGTATTTATTCCACCCCTTTGTTCATTTTATGTATTTATTCATTGTACTTCCCTGCAATTCATGGGCTAGAACTAGGGGTGTCTTTGTTTGCTTATTCTGCATTTCAGGTATACCCCCTCCTCCCATACTCAGTGCAAAAATAGGAGTTGAGGATGCCCACCAAAATAATCTAAAACCAAAATATGCTGAGCCAAATTCATCCCTAGAGAATTAATTCACTCCACTGCCTTCAATGTCATTATACCAGGGTGACATTAGGCTGATGTCTTCATTGTTATTACTGGCCAGTTTCCACCAGTAGGACTATTCGAAGAGTAAAGTACTACCCATTGTTAATAAAGGTGGAAGAATCTGGCTTTATGTCAATGTCACTGTCTTTACTGTCAATATGACTTTGGCCCACCATGAAAAAAGCATACAGTATGATTTTTCTGTCCATGGTGGACCAAATTCATATCCAACTCCATATCCGTTTTCCAGGGAAAAATCAGATAAAATGTCACAAAAAACTTTTTGTATAACAAGGTTTTATAAAGACTGTTACTCGCAGGAGATTTGCAAAGACACAAAGGACAGTTAGGTGCCCAACTCTCAGGCACCCACCTCTCATTTATGTCACTGAAAATCTCCCCCTAACCCTGCAACCGTTGTTATGTAGAGACAGCCCTGACACTGCTTGGGAGTGAGGTAGGTTATATACGAGGTCAGACTAGATGATCACAGTGGTTCGAATCTAGGATACAGAATTCACACAAATCAACCAACAACAAAGAGGAATTTTGGAGGGTAAAGCGACACTCAAATGATCCTCCTGAATCCTATATCTGAAGCCGCTTTCCTACATTTTCTTTTAATTTTCCACTACACATTTGCTAGCAAGATAAGGAACACACACTTTGATTTCCAGACATAGTGTTACACTAGGAAAATGCTAAGACTGTACTATGTGATATCTATAACAGCAAATGTTAAATCCAGTCTGGATACCAAGAATAGATCTCTTAACATTGAAGTATACTCAGTTTGATCTATTGCACTAACACATTTATGGTCAGATACTGATATCCTTGATTAGTATCTTATCTGGGAATTGTCACATTGAAATCAATGGCACTAATTCTTGAAGTGAGGTACTACTTAAGGTGGGTAAGGGTATCAGAATCCAGTCTGACTTTGTCTATTTTACACACACACACACACAGCTAGATTCTGATACACACGCATAACCTCTGTAGCCCTACCCACCCATCCTAGTCTCAATAGCTAGCCTAGTTCAGTTTCCTTTCTCCCCTTCATTAGTAGATACCTGTTTTGCAGAGCAACTCTCTCACCTACAACATCAAAATCAACTAATTCAATGCTAAATTCCTGCAGCAAACATGTCTTCTCCTTCACCACTTTTAAATAAACAAATAGCACAAGAAACAGAACAGAATTACAGTATGGTCATATTTAACTTTTAAAAACAATTCTAGTACCACAGACCATCTATCAGCAAATGATATTTTACAGAAAAATAAGCATGAGTGGTAAAGAATAGTGCTTTATAGTTAGTATTATTTACCATACAATATTATTACCTTGTCATAAAAATCATCTGCACATACAATCAAATCTCCCTATGGTAACTGATGAATAGTACAAATATAAATAGAATAAAAAGAAACATGTTTATTGTGACAAAAAAGGATACATTTTCAATTAAGTACATTGCCTTCCCCAAAAAGATTTTTTTTATTTGACAAACTATTATAAATAGGTAGTTTTAATTTTACATTTGCCAACAGTGACACCTGCTGGAAATCACTGTAGTCATGTTTTCTACACTTTCAGACAGATGCCATAACATGATAGATGACATGGTACTGTGATTCCACTGTGTTCACATACACATTTGCCAACATAAGGTTAAATCTTTGCATCAAACGCTTAGCTTTAGAGTGAGTACATTAAGGAGCAGTGATATTCAACTAATCTTTTAGCACCTGTTTGGAGCGTCAGATTAGTATGTTTGTACAAAACATTTTCCAGTTTTGTCTCAAATATTTTTTAAGTATTATTACACTTATGAAATCAACACTTTGGAAATTACAATGACACTGGGACTGTGAAGGGCCTATTAGGTTTTCTTCCTTAAATCTCCTTTTGACTGGTTTATAAAAGCAATTTGTCATGCAAGCTCTCAATCAAAATTTCACAACCAAACTCAATAGGTTCAACTATATTTTGTGCAGACAGTGATTGTGCAGACTGGAAAAAATAAAGCATTTTGGCTTCTAATTTTTGAGGACTCTTAATGTAAATATTGCTTCCTTTTAAAACAAGTTAAATCCATAAGATGAAGAATGCTTTTGCACTAAAAAGATGGGAAACAACTGATTTATTTATATGGAAAAATGGCTAATATATATCATTTCTTTTCATACTGTTTTCAACACACACTGAGTTGCATACTACGTATGGATCTTATGCAAATGCCCTTTGATTTCAAATGAGACTTTGCATACTAAGGAGTCTATTTTCCCATCAATGCAGAAGAGATTTACGCACATAAGTCCCATTACCATTAATGGGACTCACCCACATAAATCCCCTGCACACTGATAGACCCTTAGGATTTACATTGAAATGGGTCCTTTAGAGCCATTACAATGTCAACCTTTTGCCAGGATTTTGTGTATTAACAATACTAAGTAATACGTGGCAATCTTAATGTGTAAAATCCCGGCAAAAGGCACAACAGGGTGATATGAACAGACTAAGACATTTCTTGCCTTTACTCAGTTTAATTCAGATCCTTAATTCTACTTTATTTCTTGTATTTGATATCCATTGTTTTCTCTATAAAAGACAGTACTTTATTGTATTCTGAATATAGGTCCTCTTTCTCGTAGCCCAGCACTGGCTAAAAGCTGGTCCAGTAGATTGTAAATACATCACACATACATTAGACAAATATTTATCAGGGATGGTCTAGATAATACTTAGTCCTGCCATGAGTGCAGGGGACTGGATTAGATGACCTCTCGAAGTCCCTTCCAGTCCTGTGTTCCTATGATTCTATCATTTTCATTTTGCTACTGATCACGCTTCCCTCCTGTGAACTTGCTTTCTTTAGCTGGCTACCATCTTGCAGGCCATCCTCAACATAAACGTAGGAGGTGGGGAAGCCAATTTCACTGAAACTGTAACAGTAGTATTAGTATATTAATTGGTAATCAGTGAGCCATAATTTCCCAAACATGTTGCCTTTGCCTCATAGGTCTAGAAGTAAAGCAGATGCCACCCTCCATTCCTGGGCATGCTGCACAGAAAAGCACAATACTGTTGCTATGCCAACAAACCAAGTACAGTACCATTGCTGTGCCATTAAAAAGACAGCATTTACCACCTATATTGTCCAAAATATTTTATCACAGATATATCCTAGGTTAAGTAAAGAAAAATACCAGTGTGATGACCCACTGTAGGATCTTAAATTTCTATCCAGTATTTGGATGACATTCTGAGTGCACACTGACCTGCTATTCCATTTCCCAAATGAATTCCCATTTGAAAGAGTTTGTCTGATTTTCCATTGGGCAAGAGTATAAGACATGCACTGTTTTGGACCTACAGATTAATTTCTTCATTTATCCAGTGTGGTGAGATGTGCTAGGGGCTCCAGAAGCAAACCAATATGTACAATGAACAAAGGAGTTGTTTGGTTTGGGTTATTTGCTGGTCAACTTTTTTATTGCTACTGTCAAAGAAAAAATGAAATACAGAAAAATTATGACATCATGAACATTATGACAGAACTGGATAAAAACTTGGAAATTCCCCTTAACTCTGATATGTTGATGTACAAAAATTATGCATAAAACTACAAACTGTTCTCAGATTCGTACAATGACCTAAGTAAAAGAGTGGTAGAGTGGAGTGGGAAATGTACTGAGAATCAAGCAACAGACTCATCCTAGAATTTCTCCCATTCTGTTGCACTTTGTGTAGGATATTTCCCCCCTACTCATTTGATAGATATTCAGGATGGGAAACGTAGAATCCCTGTGTGTTAATCCTGATAATTAGTTCAGGATTGAATGATTAACCAGTTAAAGCGGGTCAGCTCATCAGCTGAGGAGAGCTAAAAGAAAGACAGGAAGAGGAAGAAGGGAAGGCTGGAAGACTAGAGAAGCCCAGGATCTGAGAGAGATGAGATGCCACAAGTTCTGCATGAGGACTGTTTCCGGAAAGGAATCTAGGGTGAGGGAACCCCATCCTGTGACAAGTGGGGGCTTGGATCTTCCACTCTCCAGTGTAGAAGGGCTGGAGAGGAGAGCCAATGAGAAGGCATGGCAGACTGGGCAGCCTAGAGGAACTCATGCACTGGGTAGTGGAACAGCAGGAGGAGTTACAGAAAACTCCCCAAGAATTCCAACAGACCCAGTGTCAAGAGAAAGAGCCCTTGTTATCCTGGCAAACAGACCACCACCACCAGAGCCTATAGGAGTTTGCCGTCAGCCAGACAGTTACAGCAACAGTTCATGGAAAAGCTATTGAATCTCCTGGGGGTGGGAGGTACCTGGGCAGTGGGCAAAAAACCATGCAAGATAGGCCTGACAGATGAGCCCAATGCCTTTCTATTAACATTTGAATGGGTAGTGTCAGAGGCAGTCTAGGAGAAGATGGTATGGGCCCTGCATTCGGCTCCCCACCTCTCAGGAGAAGCCCAAGTCCCTTACATGACACTGAGCAGTTCACAGGCAGCCAGTTATGATATTGGAAAAGCAACCATCCTAGACCAAGTAGGGCTGTCTCCAGAAAGGTACAGGCAGAAGTTTTGGTCGGCAAGATGGTCAGAGGGGACACATCCTAGGGCTTTTGCCCAAAATTTACTGATTGTCTGGACTGAGGCCAGACGACCGAGGAATTGGGGAGGTTATGGACTCCATGATTTTGAAGCACCTATTACAGTCTCCCTGAGGTCAGCAGGGTTGAGTGCAGAGACACTTTAAAAGCTGCCGTAAAACTCACTGAGAAGTTTGTGGAGGCAGGCATCCCTAATAAACCAGTCCGTCCATTTAGAGGACATGATCCTGAGAGGAAAGGAGGGGAACCTCCAACAATAAAGACACCAGGAAAGAAGAGGGAGGACAAAAAGGAGACCCTTGCCCGTACACCCACAAATTGTGTGTAACCAACGTGGAGGTTCCAGACACTTGAAAAGGGACTGCCCTGATATGAATTTAATTTCACTGAGTTCTGTGATTGGACAGAAACCCTTTGAGGGCAGTCAAAACAGACACGCACTATCTCTGAGACAGACATCCACTATCACTACCAACAAAGGATAGCCCTGATTGCTCAGGAAAAACTGGGGAAAACTCTGTCAGAGGGTACCAGGAGAGAGAATAAAACCGATGTGTATTCACCGGGAGGAGAAAAATCTGTACAGTGGCCAGAGTACCTCTGGAAAGTTGGGGAACATTTAGACGGAAGCAGGTTGGGGTTATCAGGGCCTTGCCCCACCTGGTATTAATCACAACAAATTGGAGCCCTTTTCCTTTAAGAAAGGGGAGGAATGCCCAGAGACCCAACTGGCCAGAAAAAGTAGGCAGGCAAGATATCACAGAATAGGCCCAGAACCCACAGGGGGGAGAGAAAAAGAAGAAATGGTTAGGGGACATCCTATTCAAGAGGCAACCCAGGAACCCAATGGCCTGGGGGAAAACTCCCAAGGTCGAGGATAATAAAAAGTGGCCAAAACTAGAACAAGGTTTTGTAGAGAAAGTAGGCGAAATGGTACGTGAAAAAGTTGACGTCCAGAGCCAGGACAACTGAGTGTGATGAAAGCCAGGATAACCTGGGTGAGACATCAAAAACAGGGAATAAGCCCAATGAGGCAAAAAGATATCTATGGTTTTAAGGAAGCTGGGCAGAGACAGATGTAGGGGTTAAACCCCGCCTCCCCCCAAATGAATGCAGCTACTGTGTTTGGAAGATGGTGAAAGCTTCCACAGCAATACCAGAGAGCCAGTTAAAAGCAACCCTGGCCACAAGAGGGGACGGTAGCTCTCAGAGGAAAGACTGAGCTTGGGGGAAGGAGAAATGACCCTGGAAGGAAAACAAAAGGCAAGGGAGTGGAGGCAGGCATCCCTAATAACCAGTCTGTCCATTTGTGTGACAGAATGAGAGTGGCCTTAGACTGGCTGACCACTCTGGGCATTTGGTAACAATCCCCACTTGGGGAAAATTAGGGAGATAATTGGTTCAGGATTAAATGATAAACCAATTAACAAGGTGGCTCAGCTCATCAGCTGAGGAGAGCTAAAAGAGAGACAGGAAGAAGGGAAGGCTGGAAGGGCCATAGAAGCCCAGGATCTGAGAGAGGTGAGATCTCTCCCCATCTCATCCTGTGCCTAGGGAGAATGTAAGACCCTTGAGCTGAGGGGAACATGTTCTGCTATGATCACACTGTTTGCAGAGAAGCATCTAAGGTGAGGGAACCCCACTCTGTCTTCTAAATTTTTGAACCGCCCCTGCCAACACCAGAGAGAGAGAGAGAGACAGACAGACAGCTGATGTTGCCAACTCTCCCAAGTGCATTGAATCGGGCAATTCCAGTAGAGCAGGTAGGAAGAGGGGGGAGTGCAGACTGACTCATTCACGGGAGTGGTGGAGAAAGGAGTGAGCAGAGCTGCCCTGAGCATTCAGATTCCTTTCTGCTCCCTTCTCCACCCTCCCTTTCTTTGAGAATGGAGTTAGCTGCTCCTTCTCCCCTACCCAAAATCTCTGTGTCACCTCCTGTAAAGAGGCAGAAAATCTCTGCCTGCCTCCTGCTGACATACTTTGGTAATGCAGAGTGTAACTCTAGTTCCTCCATGACTTTAGTGTCATCTTCTTCACTAAACTAGTCAAAATAACCTTTTTAGCTATTCTTGCCAGACAAAAAACATTATTAATATATGTTAAGGTTGTGACATGAAGTGACAGAAGCCAGGAAAATTTAAAGTTAAGGCTGACACTATATCCTCAGTTCACGCCATTGGGATAAGACAAGACAATGGCAGTCTACACTTTGGAATTCCCAGGCTTTTGTTAATTTGTGTCACAACCTTTCATACTCTTTAAACAAAGGGTTCTCTTTTCTTTTGAAAAAAAATTATCTGTGAATTTTCTTTTTGTAATATTAGTTTTAAGGTGTTAAAGTCATGGAATTGTAGGAGACAGGTACCCTGATAAACTTTAATGACTCCTCTGGCACTGGATAATTTATCTTGTAGCTAAATTGGGCCAGATTCTCACAGCCCAATGCATACAGGTGCCGGCCAGATTTTCTTCCTAGCCCTTGGTTCTTCTACCACCCATGAGCAGACCACTATATGAGCCAAGAAAGAAAGAATAATCCAGTATTTAGGGCCACCAAACTCAGGTTCAATTCACTACTCCACTACTAACTTCTTGAGTGACTTTGGGCAAGTCACTTAGTACCTCTCTGCCTGAGTTCCCCATCTGTAAAACAGGGATAAGAGTACTCCCTTACCTCACAGGGGTGTTGGGAGGATAAGTACATTAAAGATTGTAAGGCACTCAGCTGTGACTGTAATGGGGGCTATGTAAATAGCTATATAGATAGATGGGTTATTTCTGCTTAGGTAGGAGATGTAAAGCATATGGGTTATCATTGCCTTGAGCCGCATTAATAACTCAAGTTTTATACAATATCCCTCTAACATTACAGATGTCTAGTTCTTTATTTTAATGGGATGATATAACAGGTCTAGAGCAATGTATTCCAGCACAATAACTCCTGCGCTCACTCCTACCCAACAAATCTATGTGCTACCACTGCTTTTCATTTCAGAATTTCTTTCTTAACCTCTATATTTGTTTTATCTATTTTTATGTAATTCCTATTAAGAAAATAACTCTCATTTTGGATAAAAATTTATTTAGTCCCCTTCGTTCCCTAACTCATTTTTCATACTTGTAAAATGGGGGTAGTAATACATAGTCACATTACAAGGGTATTGTGGTTAGAGAATTAGCATAGGACTTGGGGACCCATGTTCACCTCCATATTCCACCAAAGGCTTCTCCTATGACACTGAACAAGTCACTTAGACTCTCTGTCTCAGTTCTCCTACTGTAAAATGGGGATAATAGTACTGCCCTACCTCATAGGGGTGTTGTAAGGAAAAAATACATTAAAGATTGTGAAGTACTCAGCCACTACAATAATGGTTGGGGGGTCAGATAAGTACCATAGATTTGCAAGTTTCCTCAGAGAGCAGGGAGCAATATCAGGGTAAAAACTTTGTGTTTATCATCAGTCAATGGTTTGTTTTGAAAAATGTCAATATTCCTACCCCCCTTCCTTGTTCCCACAGCAGAAGTCAAATAAGACTTCCACCGAATGCTGACCCAAGCTTCTAAGAATCCTGCAACCCCAGTCCCCTATGCCCCTTCAACCCAAAAGGAATTAAAGCTGGTGAAATGCACATTATGCAGGATGCAAGTGACTCAAGTCCAGCCTTGTCTATGTCTGAAAGGTTTACTGTCCTAATAGGGCCAGGCCCACTGAAACTGGAGGAAAGGGGGGAAATATTCTAAAATGACTTATTGCCAGATTTGGAGTCTTGCCTTGTCCATTTCCAATGTTCATTGTCCCAGGATCCTCGAAGTGGGATTTATTTAACATTTTGTCTGTTATCTGCAGCACTTGGTTTTGTTACAATACCACCAGCTGACATGATGCTACAGAACAACACGCTAGTCAACCAGGATTTTGGAGTTTAGAGGCAAGGCACAGTAGTATTGCAACACTCTGTGATGGGAGGGAGAAGGGAAGACTATAAGTCTGTGAGAAGGACTAGACAGATCAGTGTGTCCAGATCAAGAACCAGCTAGACTGATCATTCATCTCCCTAGCTGCAGCCAAATCATCAGATTTGGCTCAATATAAATATACCTCCCCCGTCAAAACAGATGCCAGCCTATTCTGCAGCCCTTACCCCACTGCTCATACTGAACATTTATCATTGCCTCTTCACCATGTCTGGCAACCCCTTTAGTCAGGCTCTTGGTGCTTCTATCTTGGGCACTTGTGGTTCAGCAGCATGCTGGGCATTCCAGGCTTTCACCAAAAGAAGTTTAGAAGGCTCAGAGATCTGAAACATTTCATAAATTAACACAAGCATGCTTGCTGCGGACAGCTGGAGGGACAAAAGGAAGACTATTCAGAAAATCTGGAGAGCTGAGTTACCAAAGTTATGAGGATGCTGGGGCCAGTTTTTGAAGGACAGAGTCATATTCTCTAAACATAGCACTTTAGGGGTTCCACATTAATGTTATCCCACACTTTCAGAAGTGTACTCAGTTTACAATGAGAGAGCTGGTTTTTCCAATTTCCCACCCTGCAAACTCATCTGGAAGTCATGATGGGTTTTCTGACTCATGCATCACCCCCAATAATAAAGATTCTGCATACCTACACCAGGCAACTGCATCCCTGTTATACTAGGCAGCCCCATTGGCTTCAAGTTATGCCTTCAGTTGCACCCAGCTGGAACTACTGTCAGTGGAAGAGCACAAGTATAACAGAGGGCAGCATTAGAAGACAATGGGTTTGCACAAATTTGCTCTGCACCTGGAGATGAGTTCATTACCCTACTGATGGTGTACGAACCAGAAAACAAGAGAGTGAACTCTCATAGAGGTGTATTGGTTCTGCAGAGCTAGCAATAGCAAAGACGTATTTCTTCACTCAAGTCAGCAGATTTGACTCTGGATAAATAAAGGGGTTTGATTTTAGAAGTGTCCAGACTTACACAGCTACTGTTCAGATTAGCACCACACTATAAATGTCAGGGATTTAGGAAAATGTACAAAATGTAGGATGTTTATCCAAATGGAACTAAACCTTTGGAATTTCACTTTTTTTACCCAAGAGATGTATGTCAGAACCGGAAAGTAAGCCTTCTGACTAATGGTCAGAGCAGAAGTCAAGAGTTAGATACCAAGAAGCTGGAGTCTGAAGCAGGTCAGATGTCAACACTGAGAGTCAGGAGGCAGGCAGGATCAGGTTACCAAAAGATCAGAGTCAGACAGTAGAACCAGGTATTGCAGGGGAAGCTGTCTTAAGCAAAGGGAACCCAGTTGCATGGATAACTTCCTGGTCCTGTGCGTGGTTTAAATGGAAGGTGGGAACTAATCATGACCTCCACCGTTCTGCCAATCAGCTCCCAAGACTGTAGTCCTCTGTCAGAGTTCAGCTTTTATTCTGACAAACATTAGTAGGTCACTATGTGGCAGCTTTGAGTGCCCTGGCACTTAAGAGCCCTTCGGTCCAGGGTTCAAGACCTGCAGTCCCTGATAACATACCAAGAGGCTGGTGTACTTTCTCTCAATCTTAAGTACTTATATGGCTCCCATGACTGTAATAGCTGAGCACCTTTCAATCTTTAATGTATTTGTCTTCAAAACACCCCTGTGAGGTTGGGCAGTGCTATTAACCCCATTTTACACACGGGGAATTGAGGCAGAGTGAGAGAGACTAAATGACTTGCCCAAGGTCATATAGGAAGTCTGTGGCAGAGCAGGGAATAGCAATCTAGGTCTCCCAAATCCCAGGCTAACACTTACCTACTGGATCATCCTTCTTCTTTAGTTTCTAAGCAGGGAAGGGAGTTGCAAATGCAATATTTTTCTTTTCCCTCAAAATCTAGAGGCAAAATTACAGATATAGTGTCACTTTGCACAAAGCCCCAATATTGGGAAATTTGGCCAGCAACAGAAACTTGTCAAAAACAGCTATAGCCCCATGCATGATTAACTACTGAAATAAGTATCACTTTGGGGAACAGAGTACCAGAGATATTTGGGTCTGACAGTAGACTTCCATAGGGGGATCACATCAGCAGGGCATGTCTAGCAGTTCACACAACCTTTAGTGAACAGGGAGACTGAAAGAGCATTTCAGACCCATTATAATCTGCTGCAAAGTTCCGTTCACTTATATGCAGCTCTCTTGGCCTACAGAGCCACGTCTCTATACATTCTATGTGCAGCAACCTGGGGTTATTTTAAAACAGTCTGACTCTCTACCCTATCCACAACAGAGTATACAGACCCCAACTTAATAGTGTCCAAACTCACCCATCTTCCTGGGACTTTACTTGTAATTCAAAACAACCTCATCATAAACTGTAGCCTAAGCTTTCTCTCACAGCGTGGGTGTTCCCATGGATTCATGCCAGGATCACTTCTTACCCATAAAGACACTCCACATTTCTTAAAAGCAAGTTACAACTAACTGCACCTACTTGCCAGCACAACTGAGCAATTGTTACCCTGGATATCAATGCAGAGTTGTAGCACCAAAGCCTGGTGTGGTTTAACAGAAGAACACGGCATTCCTGTCTAAAGTCTTGAAGCTTGTCAACCTGTTAGGCCATTGCAGCTTCTGATAGACTATACACACTGCCTATCTACCCCTCCAGTTTCTGCTGCACATTGCCAGGTAGCAAGAAATTGACTTCCTGGGAAACAAAATACCTTTGGTTTTGGGAGACCTTCATAACTGTTTATTAAGGCAAAGTTACAATAATATGTAAACATACTACATCATACATTACTTATTCAGGATCATGTTAATATTCAAAAGAACCTGGCTAAAGATTCTGACTTGCTGGCTGCAGAGCCCTCTTCCTCTGAACACACTAAAAAGGGTGACCAAATTTCTAAATGCTTTTCCTCTTTTTGGCTCTTCTCTTGTGTACTTACTTGGTGGGAAAACTGTTCCATTATATTTAGTCTGCAGAAGAGAAGAGTGAGGGGGGATTTGATAGCAGCCTTTAACTACCTGCAGGGGGGTTCCAAAGAGGATGGAGCTAGGCTGTTCTCAGTGGTGGCAGATGACAGAACAAGAAGCAATGGTCTCAAGTTGCAGTGGGAGAGGTCTAGGTTGGATATGAGGAAACACTATTTCACTAGGAGGGTGGTGAAGCACTGGAATGGGTTACCTAGGGAGGTGATAGAATCTCTATCCTTAGAGGTTTTTAAGGCCCGGCTTGACAAAGCTCTGGCTGGGATGATTTAGTAGGGGTTGGTCCTGCTTTGAGCAGGGGGTTGGACTAGATGACCTCCTGAGGTCTCTTCCAACCCTAATACTCTAGGATTCTATGACTGCCCCTATTTTACTATACCACAATTCTATCGGAGGAGGGGTCACATTTTGCAACGATGTGCAATACAAAGTCTAGTACAAATAGTAAAAAAGGAAACTTCTTGCTCTGTTTAAAATGTAGATCCTTGACTGGAGTATTAAGCAAGAAGTTCAGGGGATCTCTAGGAAGCCAACATTTTGTCATAAGATGAATCTCTTTAATACTATGCTCCCCAAACCGTCAAATTCCCAGGCCACACATGCAAGTATGTAGCAAAGATATGAAGGGTTTTAACTGGAGCCAAATGCCACCCACACAGTCATTTATAAATATTTTCTTTATGAGCTACACAAATTGAAGATATAGAGACCCATTCATCCAGATCAGCTTCTTTGTCCAATTCTCTCTCCCATCTTTCCATTTGGCTAGTTTTCTTATCCACATCTTTTTCAATCAAAATTGTATACATCTTAGAAATTAAACCTTTTGTTCCAACTTGCTCCTGAGTTGTCGTTTTTTCTCTTTTTTTTTTCTTTTTTTAACTACACACGGAGATTGCAACCTGCCACAGCTTCCTCCCTGCCCATGAGTGTAGGTACACAATAACACAGCAGCAACAGTGGTTCAAGGATCTTTTGTTCCACTATCCAACACTGTAAAGCCAAGTAATAACACTCAGACAGTAGGGTCACTTCTTTTCATCATATAATCAACCTACATCACAATTTTTAGCCAGTGCCCAGCCCAGGATAATTTGCCCAGATCAGTTCCTCTAAGATGGGAAACAATCACCATTACAAGGTGTTGGTCCATCAAACCATAAAGACTGAACTTATGAACTAGGACTGGGTCAAGAAGAGAGACTATTGGAAAGCAAAATCATGTTTATAGGCATTAATATCTAAAACTGATATTAGTAGCCAGTTAGAAGAATATAGAAAAACTATGTGCAAACAAGCTATCACAGAAATAAGATCATTCTATTAGGAGTTAAAGGTCTCAGAATGGCTGACAGAGCACATAATACATTAATGACAGGAATTAAGTAGATTAGTACAGTTCTGGATCCTAAAAATTTAAAATTCCACCTGTCCCAGAGGGTGAATGCCACCTAATAATACTAGGGACTTCTTCATAAATACACACACATCCTTTTCCAGTATTTGGCGTGTAAAATGGGTTAACTCCCATCTTGGGAGATATGGCAGGTGGCAAAGAGTCAGAAATATCTTTTAGGGAACAGCATTAAATCACATCACGCTCTGCAAGTGGCCTGACGATGGTATTCTCCTGAATTCAAACATTCATTTTCTGCACCAGTTAGAGTAGACTAGGCTGCAGGTTGATCATGCAACAAGCAGCCAGCCTGTAAGGAAGCAGTAATTCCTGCCGCAAGCAGAGTCTACCTCTTCCTTTTTATCTCAGTATCTTAACTATTACAGTTCAGGTCTCACATCATGTTGCTGGTGATGCTATTACATTCACACTCACTCTCTTTCAGAGAAGCAGAAAAACTGGCACACCCATGACATACTTCCCATATTGGAGGGGCTGCACTGTTTGGGAACTTTATGGGTACACCAAGGTACAGCAGGTCAACACAGAAACACAGTTAAAATGTTTATTTACAGAGTCAGGGTCAGATGAACGGTCCACTGGCTAAGGGCGCTAGGCTACAACTCGGGAGACCTTGGGTTAAGTCCCTGCTCTAGCACAGATTTCCTGTATAGTCTTGGGAAAGTTACTAACCCTCTCCATTCCCCTTCTAGAAAATGGGGATAATGGTACTTCCCTACCGCACAGGAGTGCTGGGAGGATAAATACATTAAAAATTGTGAGGTGCTCAGATACTATGCTGATGGAGGCCACATAAGTACTTCCTGTAGGTCTGTACTTCATATTTCGGTGAGCTCTATTAACTCAGACAAAGGACACAGCCTGAGAGGAAGACACCGAGATATTTTATTTGAACTGCAATTCTTAACAGGACCCTATGGGTAAAAAGGAGACTGTGTTGCATCATCGTCCCTCTTCTTAAGGGACTGTAGAGCTGGCCATAAAATAATTGTTTAACAGTGTTTACAAAAGGTTAAATATAAAATCACTAGCTTCTGAGAGTCCTACTGTCACGAACGACATGACTCCATCCTCAGTAGGTGTCACCTGACACTCGACTAGCCAACCAGACATGTGGAAATAAATAAAATGGCCCCAGAGACCATGAAGAGCCACAACCTACCCTCCTCCCACCCCAAATGGTTTTGTAAGAGTTTTTTCAGATATGGGTCTTCAAGGCCTTTAAGATCCAGGCCTTGCATAGTTTTGCCAGGTAAACTTTTTTGTTTTCTGGTTTTTAAACATAGGCAAAATGTCATTTCACTGTAGCAAAGAGAATGAGGCAAAAATTCCAAATATATTTTTTCCATGAGAACTTGATTACCAACCTAGTCAGTTTTGCCAGTTTAAAAATTGTTTGCATCACTGTTCTAGCATCTGATATAATCATTTACAATTAATGCTTTGAGCAGGGGGTTGGACTAGATGACCTCCTGAGGTCCCTTCCAACCCGGATATTCTATGATTCTAATGCAGTTTCAAGTCCATTTTGCAACTGTGCTGTTATTTCGTGTACGGCTCACTCCTTGACTGGAGGAAATGCATATGTTACATAATATTACATAAGTAAATCTACAAACAATCTGCAAGGGTGCCTCTTCTTGTATTACAGGGGTAGGCCGTTAGGTTATGCCATGTGTTCCCCACCTGGCAGCTGCAAACATCTGCCCATTTTTATAACTAAATGAAAAGGGAAGGGGACTCAAAACTATGAGGGGAGTTCCTGAAACTTTTTTTGGGGGGCGGGCTGTTTTAACATGAGGTCATGTTAGAGAAAAGTGGAGTATGTGGGTCATGCTGGAGAACAATTTTTATATTCACTATGCGGACCTCTTGCCCCAGTTGTTCCGAACCACTGTTCTGCATCCCACATCCCAGAAACAAGTCCTAACTTACCAGTGTTCTGGCCAACATATACTGCAGTTAGCAGAAAAAAAGCTTATATTTCTTTTATTAATCTGTTTCCATTGAAGGGTGTCAATGATGTGCTGATAAAATCAAGTTTAAAAAAGCCCTTGTTATTGGCTGGATAATGGAAACCCAGCCAACCACTTCACAGTGCCTAAAGCACGTAGCTCCATGTCAATGAATCCAGTTGGTGGTGAGGACCTCCAAAAGAAGTTCTGGGATTAGAGGACATTAAAGTGCTAAGAGCCCTTACCCATCTCAGTATTTCCTCATCACTCTTGGTACCTCTTCCCATTACTTCATGTTTACCCTACTCCTGCCCTGTTTCCATTACTTTCTGCCCCTTTTCCGCCCCTTCTTTTCCTTTTTAAGGAACAATCAAAACCAACAATCCTTGAAGAGGCACTTTACCAATTTTGAAATGGTTCTTCCTGGGAGCATTTTTCATAAGGAGCAGGCCAGCAGCACCATGAAACCCCACCTACATTCACCATGATGGGGTAGGAGGCCCTAAATAACCTCAGCGACTGTGAAGAATTCAGCCTGAAGGAAACATTTCTTGTAGGGAGTCCAGACCCTGGAGGGTACATGAAGCCCTGGAATTATCCTCTTCTGCCCCATCTCTTGCTGCTTCAGTGGCTAGAAACATCAAGGCATTGGGGGTTTTAGGCTGCTGAGGTGCAATTTAATACTCTGCTCCATCCCATCCCAATTCAGCAGGGATCAAATTTGATCAACAACCGATATATACAATGTAGTTCAATGAAGCTGGCAGCCCCCCTAACTATTGGGCTTACTATATGACGAGACCACTCACCACAGCGTGCATTTCCTTGTTGTTTGAACTAAACTGGTTTGTGTTCTCAGACTATAAGTCCTCCAAGGGAGGTAGTTTGTTACTTTTTTAACATAGCTTCTTTTCCCCACCCTTAGCTATTACAATGGTTCTCTTCTGAAAGGCCAATACTGTATATTAAAAAGAATGTGCTAATTATGCATGAAAATTAGGCAAACAACTGCATGCACATTCGTCTGAAAGTTTAGGCCATTCTGTTGCCAAGAATCCCTTATCCATAAGAGTATTAGCAACAGGTGATGCAGGGCATCTTTATTACAAAAGCTGTTCTAGAGTAATGCTTCAGTAGGGCCATCCACGAAGTTGATCTCACAAGATGCTAAACACCCTTAATTCTCATTTAAGGCAATGGCAGATGGAGGTCTTCCACATCTTGAAAGATAGAGATCCTTAGATAGGGGACCAAAGTGCTTTACAGATATTAACCCACAAATATTAATGCAAAGTGGGTATTATAACCATTATGCAGAAGGATGAACCGAGTCACAGACAGGTTAGGAGACTTGTCCAAAGTCACACAAAAAGTCAGTAGCAGAGTCAGGATGAGAAACACTGAATGGAGGCGTAGTCCTCTGCTCTAAACTCTGCTCCACTCTTTAACCTTAGGCAAGTTAATAAAAGGGAAAAAGTAGCGTGGGGAGAACCTTTGCCTCCAACTATATAGCCCAAGGTTGAAATGTAAATGTTGTTATTCTTTATTTATCTGTATTGTGATAGGTCCCAAACTTCCCAAGCAGAATGGGGGCTTCATTGTGCTATGTGCTGTGCACATAAGAAGACAATCCCTGAGATCAGGTAATACCATGGAGACAGCACTGTCTTGTTTTAATACTGTCTTCAGTATTAAATACTTAACTGAAATGTGTTCTCTCTGCTACATTAATTTATGGAGGCTATATCTTAATACTGTTTTAAAAGGTATGTGTGGAGGGGGGCTAAACAGACTCAAACTATCTAAAAAGCCAGGAGACAAGTGAATTTTAAGTCCATAATTTTGCCAAAATAAACAAACATTCTTGATTGTCAATATATAAGCCACTTTTGTAGAGCAAATCTTCTTTTGTTATAAGCGATTCTATCCAAAGCAAAATAAGTCAATTAAATTTATCCAAGATTACATAATTGTAAGAAATTTTCCCACTTATTCAAAAAATCATAGAATATCAGGGTTGGAAGGGACCTCAGGAGGCCATTTAGTCCAACCCCCTGCTCAAAGCAGGACCAATCCCCCAATTTCTGCCCCAGATCCCTAAATGGCCCCCTCAAGGATTAAACTCACAACCCTGGGTTTAGCAGGCCAATGCTCAAACCACTGAGCTATCCCTCCCCTCCAAATCATGAATGTTGTGGAGAAAGTGAATAGGGAAGTTTTCATAGAATATCAGGGTTGGAAGGGACCTCGGGAGGTCATCTAGTCCACCCCCCTGCTCAAAGCAGGACCAATCCCCAATTTTTGCCCCAGATCCCTTAATGGCCCCCTCAAGGATTGAACTCACAACCCTGGGTTTAGCAGGCCTCCCCCGCAGTGTTATTTACCAGCTTCACATAAGAGTATGAGGAGACTACAATAGCTATTGTATCTCCTCAATCGACAAGTCATGATGATCCAACATCATATTAGATAGCGTAGCTATTAATTTCATGTATCTCTTTTCTTTCAAGTCAAGAAGTATGAAGAGTGACAGACTGTCACTGCTGCAGATCTTAACTATTTCCAAAAAAACCTCTTAGAAATATACCATTTTTGCTGTTTTATAAGTCAGTCATTAGGAGGCAGCAAATGGCTCAAAACCATGTGAGATGATAAATGTTGTAGGAAATTGAAAAGGGATAGAAGGAACTAGGAGTGGAAAATATATTCAGGTATGAAAGTGACTTCCTGACACTCTGATTGGATTGGAGATGTCTGATAAGATAGAGCAAGCACTTTAGAAGACCTTTATTAAATTATTTGGGATCTAATCATCCATTAAACCAGATCTAGATAAACTGCACATGGTTCCTCTGATGATTTGGTAATATTAAAGACCACAAAAGGACAGAAAATGTTCACCATGTATGACTTCCCATAATATGCTTTCTAAGTTGATGTCACAATATTACACACATGTATTCACAATGATTGCCAACCAAAACATGAAAACAACACAAAATATACTTCATACCATTTCATCCAAACCAAAGAATAGTTCATGACTGAAATATTATCAAGATATTCAACTCACTTAAAGTTTTCATTAACCTAGGTATAATTAAATATCAGTGCAGTTTTTTTTTTTCACATTTTACTTGCAAAGTGTTAATGGTAAGATCTTTGATAGGCTGTAACATTTATACATTTTCTCCAGTGTATAATATAAAACACAGACTAAACCAATAAGTTTCCAACATCAGAATTTCCACTGTGTCTGTGGATTGTTGTAAAGGAGAAACAATAATTGTTGCCAGCAAGCTTATATCATGTGCCGTCAGAAAGCTCTTTTAAAAATGTATTGATATCCATAAACACATAAGTGGAGAAGTGAGCAGCAATTTAGCAATCTATGCAAGTCTGTAAAGGTGAGAAGAATAAAACTATGGACTAGGTTTGCACAATTATGCATAACTCCATGTGTGGCATTTTCACATGCTGTACTATCCTCTGTATATATATGTAATATATCAGTACTATTACCAATACTGCTATAAAAGCATGCAGCTATAGTAAAAAAACAAGGATATAGAAACAGTTCAATCAGAACTGGTATATTACATATTAATAAATGCATACTGCTGCATAACAGCAGTGTTAGCAATATGGCATTTGCAATTAATCTAATCCTTTCAGCTTCACTAGATTTAACATGAAATATTAATAAAAATAATGCACAAACTTACTATTCGTTAGATGTTCACTTTGTCCTTTGGTTTTGAGACAATGGGAAACAGTAACCACTAGGAAATCTGGTAGACAGAAATACAATAAAATAATAAATATTAATATACTGAAGAGAAGCTCTAGATTTTCTGCAAGTTCTTTTTCTCAAAATATTCCACAGGCAAGGTAAAAAAGTAAAGCTGAAAAAAATATATATATTTAAACATAGTCCAGCAGTCTTCAAGGATCCATGACTCCCAAACTTTAAAACAGTGAAAGACTCAAAATGTTGGGACACCGTGAATAGACCAAAAATCCAAGTTCTATATCACTAGTTACACAGTGTATGTCAGTAAGGAAGACCGAATCTCCAAAATAATGATTAATGTATTATCCACATTTTTCCCTCTCTCTCTCTCTCTTTCCCTTTCCATTCACATTTTTCTTCCTATAAAATGCCCATAGGTTTGTTCTTCCTTGTACCCTGACTCAGGCCTGGCTTTGAAATGCATTTCAATCTCTCAACACAGACTGCTTTCACTGCATTTAGAGTCCCACCAAGGCCCAGCTTTAAAAGCTACTGATTCATTTTTTCTGTAGCCTTCCTCACAAAAGAAGGGTATTTTGTAAATTACCAGCTCGTTCAGATCAACAAAAGGTACTTTCATAGAAAGCCCCATTTGATTTTGCTCAAATTTGATTACAAGGATGGAGAAAAGGAAAGGAAGTCAAAAAGAAAAACCCCAGATGGCTTTTTCATTCATCTCAGTGAATGAGCTTTATCTGTGCCTTTTGAAACTGTAGCAGTGGAAAAGCATTTCTGTTGGCTTAAAAAACTTGACAAAAATTATTGGTTTGCCATTTCTCATGTAACTGCCATTGGGAACTGGATGAAAAGACTTTTTCATGGGATCGCCTGCTTGGATCAAAATAATGGAGATTAGGTATTTCATTATAAATTACAGTGGGAGATAGAGCAGGCTGTCATATTAATAGCAACCTGCTCATGGCCTTCAATGGTAGCTATTCTCCTAGACAAAGGACCAAGGGGGTTGTCTATTGAACTTGTACTTTAGGCCTGATCAATTTTCTATCATCAAGGCAAAAGGTGAGGTGACTAACAAAAGAATTCACACATGAGTGACCTCATAAGCCTAGAGATAAAACAGCTTAAAGAAACAAAACATCCTGAAATTATGGGTGATAAACTGTATAAAAGAAAAAGAGGAGAGAGAGAGAAAGAGAAAAGGGGAGAAAAAAGGAGCTCTGGTCTATAATTCTCTTTTCCCTTCTTGGACAAATGGACACATTAAAAGCTATTTGTTTTCAGCTGTAGATAATTGCAGCGTTTGCCTTACAATGTTCTGCCTTAAAACCTTCCATGTACTTCTTCTTCGACAAGGTTCCAGTAATTTCATTCCCGAGTAACCACGCTAATGCAGGACTTTTAATAGCCACATACACACACAAAAAGGATTAACAACAACAACACCACCACCACAAGCAGAAAGATGCCATGTAATAGGCATTCAATATGTAATCAAACTACAGGGGACAGCTATCATCTCCCCTGAGCAGGTACATTTTCTATACAAAAGCTCACTAATTAAGCAGAAATTGGACAACTAAGTTATATGGCAGGAGCATCCCTCCTAGAGACAGGAGGCCTTGACACATTTCTTTCAGCTGAGTTAATTTGTTATTTTATGCACTGTGCAAAATAACATGTGAAGTACACATGTTCTAGACAGATGCCTTCACAAGTATATTCTCCTCACAGCTTCCTAAGCTTAAGAGGGAGTGATGATCACTTTAGAACAGTGGCATTCGACTTTTAAAACAAGAAAGAATCACTTTTTGTCATCAGTTGGAGATACAAAGAGTGAAATCCTGGGCCACTGATGTCAAATGACAAAACTCCCATTGACTTGAAGGGGGCCAGGATTTCATCCACAGAACTACACAAGTACAACCTTGATGATGTGAAACTCCCTGTTATCCAAAAGACAGTCATGGCTCCTGATATCTCCTAAATATGTTCAAAATTCCCTCAATTTACTCACTTGTTCAGTATCTTTTCCCACTTTGGACAATTGAAGCTGGATTGTACTTGGAACGCACAATTGCATGTATTAGGTTTATTATAAATAGTCAATGCATTTATCCAAGCAGCTTGCAATATGAACAGTTTTACCTTACATTAGACAGCATCAGCACAAATACAAAGGTAACCCAGCAGACTGTTTTAACTGTAGATAGAGGAAGGATGGTATGTTGGTTAGGGCAGTAGCCTGAGACCTGGGTTTAATCCCTGCTCTGCCACAAGCATACAGGGTGATCCTGGACAAGTCACTTAGCATCTCTTTGCTTCAGTTACCCATTTGTGTAACAGAAATAATAGCACTACCTCGCCTCACAAGGGTTTTGTGAGGATAAATATATTAAAGATTATAAGCACTCAAAAACTATAGCAATGGGAGCCATATAAGTACCATAGACAGACATTTTGCTAGAGCTCACTACCATATCAAGATCAGGGCTTTACATGATACTTTAGGCCACACCTTCACTACAAAAAAAAAAGTGTTGTTTTCTGGTATGGGGTTTTTTTTATAGCAGGATAACGAATGTGTTATCTATGCCACTATAAAATCCTAGTCGAGAGAAAGCACCTGTAATTTTTACTACAGTGAGATAGATGAACCATGGGCTGGGTTATATGGTAACCTTGCCTAGCTACCTTGTAGTAAAACTACAAGTGTCTTGTCTCCACTTTGATTTTATAACAGAATAGCCATCACATTTCATTAATTTCATTGTAAAAAAACCACTCTTTTTGGCAGTGAAGCCAAAGCCTGAGTCGAACACTATAACAAAGCCACATGAGAGGCTAGCAAGGGCCACTGGTGGCTGTCAAGACCAGCATTAAGTATCACCACTGTAGTGCACACACTTCTGGGTGGTTTAACTAGTGGAACAACTGATTACCATTTGAAATCAAGAGAAGCTTTAGTAGCAATTTTATAACTCCTCCATCAAGTGAGATGCAAATGAAACATTGATATGCTACCAAATGACTGCAAGATACTTACAATTTTACTAGAGCCGGTTGAAAAATGGAAAGTATATTTCACTGAAAAATTTGAAAAGATATTTGAAATTTTCCATTAAATATTTTGGATTTTAGGCAAAAAAAAAATCATTCTGAAAATTTTCAAACACAATTTTTGATTTGATAGGGGGTGGATGATTGAACCACTCTCACTTTACAATTATTATGGTCCCCGCCCCACGCACGCTCTCTAACTTTACTTTTTCCCCACCTTTTCCTAGTGTTAATGTCTTGTGAAAATGTTTGTTTCAGTCAAAGTGACACTCAAAAGCTTGTCTTTTCCACCAACAAAAGTTGGTCCATTCAAAAGATATTATCTCACTCACTTTGTTTCAGTTGAAGGCTTTTTTCCCCAATCAAAAAAAAAATTTTGGATGTGGAAAATGTTCAAAGCGCCTCTATTTAAATGTATTTATCATCCCAACACCACTTAAATTATTTCACTGTCATTCTCCTACCCAAGATGTTCTCTATCTTATTTAGAAAGATAAAAAATGTGCATTCAGAGAAGCATATTGCAGTGAATTGCATATACACAAGCCAGTCCGCTAAAGTTGGGATTTAGCCAGTATAAAGTTATTTGATGAAACAACATGCATATTGTCAGAAACTAACAAACAGGATAAAAAACTTATTGTTTACTTTGCACTTCTATGGCACTATCCATCAAAGGGTCACCAAGTGCTTTTTAAATATTATAGGATTAATCTTCTCAACCCCCTTGTGAGATAGAAAAACATGATTTCCCCCATTTTACAAAAGGGGGCACTAAGGCACAAAGAGTTTAGCTGATTTACCCACAGTCCCAGAGAAAGTCTACATCAGAGCCAGGAATAGAAGCCATATCTCATCTCCCATACCTGTGTATCAACTACAGAACTTACCCTTTTGCTCATTTTCCAAATCCCCATGAAAGTATTGGGAAGTTATCAGACAGCATTATAACTAAGGCAGATTGAAAGTTTTCTATCAAGACTGTTCAACAGAAAATTGAGTTTTTGACAAATGAAATTTTTCATGAAAAAAATTTCTGCAGAAAATTTAAAAAATTTCAATAAAAACCCAACCAAAATATTTTCAGCTCCAAACTAAAAAGTTTCCTCAGCTAGCCTACATTTGCCCTGATGCACCATTGCCAGGAGCTGCTATGGTGCACCGCAGTGGCTCAGCAAGAGGTGAGACCATGATGCACCATGGGAGATGTCATCTGCCAGGGAGCCCACTCCATAGGGGAGAATGGGGACATGAGAAATCTGAACTACAACTCCCATGATGCATTGTGGCAGAATTTCCAAATAAAAGTTTTCAGTTTTCAGCCAGTTTTTGATTTTTTGCTAAAAAAGTCTAAAAATTTTCCATAGAGAGGGGGAAAAAATGTTTGTGCCAGCTCTAACTGTAGCATTTAAAATGGATTAAATACTGAATGCTTGAAAGTTTAAGGAAATATAATTCTTTGGAGAGGGAGGGCAGCGGAGGGAGAGGAGAAGAGTGAAATAAGCAAGGAATATATGATGGATTTTGTGGAATGTTTTTGCCAAGTCAGGAGAGAAAAAGTCATTACAAGAATTTGTAACAGAGTTTGCAAGGGGATCATGCTACAAACCTGCCACACATCATACATCTCATGTGTCACTGTTGAATTCCCACAGAACTGGTAACATGTCATGTTTTTTTTGGGGGGGGGGGGGAATGCAGTGGGGGGGGGAAGGGAAAGAGGGAAAAAGTTGCTAATGCTCAATATCCTATAGCTTAGGGGTATGGGCACTAAACTGCAGATTAAGAGGCTGCCAGCTCCAGTCCCAAACCTTCCTCTGACCACTGTTACTCTTTCTGTGTGCTTCACAACCCTTATTAACCAAGACTTCCTATTCCTACCTGAGTGGGAGTTGTCTATTATTTACCTGTTTTACAAAGAAGCTAACTCAGAAGTTGCACAAGTTGACATTAGACCAAGCTAAGAACAGAACCTTGGCTTACTGCATAAAGAATAGGACTGCAGAGATCTAGGTTCTATTCCTGGATATGCCGCTGACCGGTTACATGACTTTGAGCAAGTCACTTCCCTTCAGTTTTCCCATCTGTAAAACAGGGAAAGCACTTGCAGATCTACTGATGAAAAGCGCTATATAAGAGCTAAGTATTGACAGACCCAAGTCTTATGTATGAGTGTTTGTGTAACCCAAGGATCGGCAACCTTTGGCACACGGCCCGTCAGGGAAATCCGCTGGCGAGTCAGGCCAGTTTGTTTACCTGCGGCGTCTGCAGGTTCAGCCGATCGCAGCTCCCAGTGGTCACGGTTCGCCGTTCCAGGCCAATGGGGGCTGCGGGAAGCAGCGTGGGCCAAGGGATGTGCTGGCTGCCACTTCCTGCAGCCCCCGTTGGCCTGGGAACAGCAAACCGCCACTAGGGGGAGCTGTGATCGGCCCACTGCAGGTAAACAAACCATCCCGGCCCGCCAGCAGATTTCCCTGATGGGCAGCGTGCCAAAGGTGCTGATCCCTGGTGTAACCCATATTAACACAGTGTGGCTCTTTACACCTGTTGTGGCTATAGCACATATATAAGTTTATGAGTCTGCTACTGCCTCCATGCTAGTAAACCTGCTCCTTTAACTCGTGTGGTAATGGCTCATGCTCTAAGGTCCCAGATTTAGTCCCTACAGATGATACAAAGAGGGGCATCATTATGCTTGGCAATGCTGTTTCTAAACACTAGACCGTAGTCTGCTCTCAGAGGCAGGAATCCAGATACACAACAATCCAGTGCTATTTCACAAATAGTTGTATAACCTACTGGCAAAAGTATACGTCTTGTCTTCCTTTATGGCAGTGGTGGGCAACCTGCAGCCTGCATGCGGCCCATCAGGGTAAGCTGATTGCGGGCCACAAGACATTGTGCTGACATTGACCATCCGCAGGCACGGCCCCCCGCAGCTCCCAGTGGCCGCGGTTAGCTGTTCCCTCACTGAGGATAACAGCATGCTTCCCATAGCAGTTACGCCTATAGCTAAAGGAATGTGTGTTGAGGTTGTGAAGGTCCTGGCTGCAAACCTATGTCAGGACAATATGTATGTATATGAGTTAGTGTGAAGATCTGGGAATAATTATAATTGCTGAAAAGATTTTATATTGCAGAATATTGCATTTAGAGTTGAATTTGGAGACTGCCTTAATACTTGTTTAATTGGTATATTTTTAGAGTTTGCCTTCTGGTTAAGGGCCTTATCCTCTTTTAAGAGTTTGAAGAAGACAGAGCAGTGTGTGCAGATTTTACCTGTGTGTACAAAAGATAGAAGACCCTGCCTGTGTAAACTCCAGAAAGATCAGTAAATTTCTCTTACCAGAAAGCAAGCCTCATTCTTGAAATTGTGCAACACTAGCACTTAAGGGGAGAATGCACTTAAGGCATTGGTTTTCAAACTGTGGGTGCACCCTCCTGGGATGGCATAATGAGGTTATCAGGGGGGCATGAGATGAGGCTCAGGGCTGTGGCCAGCCAGATATCAAAGCCAAGGCAGGCCAGCATTGTGGGGGAGCATGCAGAGTCCTCAGCATTGAGTGGGGTGCTCAGCCCCACTGCACCCCTGCAGCTGCCTACTGCTTGTCCTGCTAACTCCCTATCCCCCAACTGCTGGGGAGTCCCACACACTCTTCCTACTGCTGCCCTACCCTGGCCTGGGAACTCAGCAAGCTACAGTCCTGCATATTTTAAACCCCAAGAGCAAGAGGCTCTGGGCAGAGAGGACAGAGGGAGAGGAACCCTGGTCCTCTCTGCACCATGCAACCCTGGGCTCCTCCAAGGATGGAGCCAGCCAGGACCTGCCACCACCCAGGGAGTGAGTCACCTGCTTCCATTGATAAGTCACTTTCTGCTCCAGACAGGTAGAAGTTAGGAGTGTGCATGTGTGTGTGGGGGGGGGGGGGCGTTATGTGACTCCTATGGGAGGGGGTGTCTCAGCAAAAATATTGGGGAACCTTTGCCTCAGGGTACTGGCTCAAGAGCCTTAGAGACTTTCAGCAGCAATATTTGGCAACATCCCACCCTTACCATAGGGAGCGGTCGGTGCAGGTTGTGAATATAGCTTATTTGCCCATTGTTGCAAGCCAGGAGAGCGCCAAAAAAAGCCCTACTGAACAAGCAATGGCCCACCCTCAGAAAAGGAGAGGGGCCCAAAACCGATGGAGCCAGCTAATTACAGGGGACAACTTTGGAGGGGAATGCAAGTGCACCACTGTCTGATACACATTGGACACATATAGAGACATATTACAATTGCAGGGCATAGGAGAGATAGGGATGAACAAACAGCAAGAGTCCGGACCCTACAGCAAGCATGCTAATTGTCTGCGGGGACTATATATGCTCCCTCCGTAGCAAGCTACTGCCTCCTCTGAGCCATGCTAGAGCGGTAGTCAATTCCCCTTCCCCTTAGTTCATAATGAACAATTCAACTAATTTCACCTGTTTTGTTTTTGAAATTGCAGGTCATGGTTTTATTTTCAAATGTGCTATTTAAATTTATTCACCAACTAATTTTTGCAAATAGTTCTTAGTGTATAGCTTCTACATGCACAGCCCATTGTGACTACTCAATATGTGAAGTTCAAGCTGTTTGATTGGACACACAGGTCACATGGAATGTCCTGTCCGCTGACTGGGGCCCCAATTCGGCAGTACATCCCTATTCATAGCACTGTGCTGAAACATGATTAAATGCTTTCCTGAATTGGGGCCTGGATATATAAAACATTTAGAATCCAGTTCCTCAAATAAACCTTTGCAATTATACATTTGGAACTTTGCTTTATGTGAATATTCTGCAACATTTGCTATTTCAGTGAACATTCTTGCCAGTAAATGAATGGAAAGCATACACAAAAGGGATGTGAACACAGTCAAAGCTAACTAATTAAAAAAGACCAAAGGAGCATTCAGGGAATTTTCTCTCCCCATCAGCATTCACCCATCTTTAACAGAGAAGATCAATAGCCATAGGCTTAGAGGATATGAAGTGCAAAAGACAGCAGACCACTCACACTATCCCAGCTAAATCTCAGATAAGCATATTGAATCATAGAAATGTAAACCTGGCAGGGACCTCGGGAAGTCAGTAAGTCCAGCCGCCTGCACTGTGGAATCACCAAGTCAGCCTAGACCATCCCTGACAGCTTCCACTGGTGGGGACTCCACGACCTCCTTTGGAAGCCTATCCAAGAGCTTTGCTACCCTTATAGTTAGAATTTTTTTCCTAATATCTAACCTAAATCTCTTTGCTGCAAATTAAGACTATTACTTCTTGTCCTACATTCCGTGCACATGCAGAACAATTGATCACCATCCTCTTCATAACAGCCCTTAATATACTGGAAGACTTATCTGGTTCCCTCCTTAGTCTTCTTTTCTCAAGACTAACCACACCCAGTTTTTCTAACCTTTCCTCCTAGGTCAGGTTTTCGAAACCTTTTATCATTTTTGTTGCTCTCCTCTGGACTCTTTCCAATTTGTGCACATCCTTCCTAAAGTGTGGTGCCCAGAATTGGACACAGTCCTCCAGCTGAGGCCTCACCAGTGCTGAGGAGAGTGAGACAATGTTGTTGTGCATTTGATTTTTCCTTCCTATGAAGTACTTTGCATTTGTCTTTATTGAATTTTAATCTTGTTTAATTCAGACAAATTCTCCAATTTGTCAAGGGCATTTTAAACCTGACCTCCAAAGTCCTCGCAACCTCTCCCAGCTTTCTACTCCGTTATCCAAGTCATTAATGAAAATACTGAATAGTACCAGACCCCAGACTGACCCCTGCCAAACCCCACTAGATACGCCCTCCTACTTTGACAGCAAACTATTGACAACTACTCTTTGAGTATGGTCTTTCAACTAGCGGTGCACCCACCTTACACAGTAATTTAAGTTAGACCACATTTCCTTAGTTTGCTTATAGAATGTCATGCAGAACTGTGTCAAAAGCCTTACTAAAAATCAAGCTATATCGCATCTCCTGTTTCCCTCTTATCCGCTAGGTCAGAGGTTCTCAACCTTTTCTTTTCCGAGTCCCTCCCCACCTTCCTCCGCAACATGATGTAAAAACGCCACGATCCACCTGGGCCACAACCACCCTTTTTCCGCGTATCTGATAGATTAAAAATGGTATGAAACTGACAGTTATGCAGTTACACACACGTACGCATATATCATATAAAAAGGATAATATCGGTACAAAAATTAAAAAAACCTGAATATGAGATGTTAGAATATTAATAGGCCTGAGTCCCACCGCCTGGAGTTGAAGCCAAAGCCCGAGCCCCACCACGCAGGGCCCCCTGTGGCGTGGGACCCCAGCCAATTGCCCTGCTTGCTACCTCCTAACTCCGGCCCTGCTGAAGCCAATAGGTTTCAGCATATCATGCAGGAAAATTATCCCCAATGTGTCCAAATAGCACAAGGTGAATGGCTTATATTTTTGTATGCTCTCTGATTTATTTTGGTGGACCCCCTGAAACCTGCTTGCAGGTTGACCTAGTGCTGCGGTTCTCAGTAATCCTATCAGAGGAGGAAATGAAGGTGGTTTGGCATGATTTGTTTCTGACAAATCCATGCTGACTGTTCCTTATAACTAGGGCTGTCAAGCGATTAAAAAAAATTAATCGTGATTAATCGCACTATTAATAATAGAGTACCATTTATAAAAATATTTTGGATGTTTTCCACAGTTTCAAATATATTACAACACAGAATACAAAGTGTACAGTGCTCATTTTATATTTATTTTTATTATAAATGTTTGCACTGTAAAAATAAAGTCGTATTTTTCAATTCACTTAATACAAGTACTGTAGTCCAATCTCTATCATGAAAGTTGAACTTGAAAATGTAGAGTTATGTAGAAAAATAACAGCATTCAAAAATAAAACAATGTAAAACTTTAGAGCCTAGAAGTCCACTCAATCCTACTTCTTGTTCAGCCAATTGCTCAGACAGACAAGTTTGTTTATATTTGCAGAAGATAATGCTGCCTGCTTCTTGTTTACAATGTCATCTGAAAGTGAGACCAGGCATTTGCAAGGCACTTTTTTAATCAGCGTCACAAGATATTTACGTGCCAAATGAGATAAAGATTCATATGTCCCTTCATACTTCAACCACCATTCCAGAGGACATGCGTCCATGCTGATGATGGGTTCTGCTCAATAATGATCCACAGCAGAGCGGACCAATGCATGTTCATTTTCATCATCTGAGTCAGATGCCAAAAGCAGAAGGTTGATTTTCTTTTTTGGTGGTTCGGGTTCTGCAGTTTCCACATCGGAGAGTTGCTCTTTTAAGACTTTTGAAAGCATTCCTCACACCTCATCCCTTTCAGATTTTGGAAGGCACTTCAGATTCTTAAACCTTGGGTTGAGTGCTGTAGCTATTTTTAGAAATGTCACACTGGTACTTTCTTTGCGTTTTGTCAAATCTGCAGTGAAAGTGTTCTTAAAATGAACAACATGCTGGGTCATCATCCGAGACTGCTATAACATGAAATATATGCAGAATGCAGGTAAAACACAGAGCAGGAGACATAAATGGTCCCCCAAGGAGTTCGGTCACAAATTTAATTAACACATTTTTTTAACGAGCGTCATCAGTATGGAAGCATGTCCTCTGGAATGGTGGCTAAAGCATGAAGGGGCACACAGATGGTTAGCATATCTGGCACGTAAATACCTTGCAATGCCAGCTAAAAAGTGCCATGTAAACATCTGTTATCACTTTCAGGTGACATTGTAAATAAGAAGTGGGCAGCGTTATCTCCTGTAAATGTAAACAAACTTGTTTCTCTTAGCAATTGATTGCACAAGAAGTAGGACTGAGTAGACTTGTAGGCTCTAAAGTTTTACATTGTTTGGTTTTTGAGTGCAGCTATGTAACAAAACAAAACAAAAAATCTACATTTGTAAGTTGCACTTTCACAATAAAGAGATTGCACTACAGTACTTGTATGAAGTGAACTGAAAAAACTATTTCTTTTATCATTTTACTGTGCAAATATTTGTAATAAAAATAATACAAAGTGAGCAGTGTACAATTTGTATTCTGTGTTGTAACTGAAATCAATATTTGAAAATGTAGAAAAAACATCCAAAATATTTAAAAATTTCAGTTGGTATTCTATTGTTTAACAGTGCGATTAAACCTGTGATTAATTGCAATTCATTTTTTAGTTAATCATGAGAGTTAACTGCGATTAATCGACAGCCCTACTTATAACTAAGGCTATGATTTCGTCAAGGGTATTTTTCATAAGGGTCATGGATGGGTCACAGGCAATAAAAATTCACAGCCCACGACCAGTCCATGACCTTTACTAAAAATACCTGTGACTATTGGATGGGGGAGGTGCTGCTGCAGGGGGCAGTTGCTGATGTGGGGGGGGGGGTGCTGTGCTGCAGGGGGCATCCCGGGGGGCCACTGCAGGGGGTGCCGAGCAGCCGCTGCTCCGGCTGCCCAAGGGACTGCTACTCAGGCAGTCCCCTGGGCCAGCTGCTGCTTAAGCAGTTTCTGGGCCCAGCCGCACTGGCCGCTGCTCGGGCTGTCCCCAGGGCCCGTCTGAGCAGCAGCTGGTCCCAGAGCCACTCCAGCAGGAGCTGGTGTGGCTGTTCCTGGGGCCATCCAAGCAGCTGGCCCTGGAGCCAGCCACACTGGCCGCTGCACAAGTCATGGAGGTCTCGGAAAGTCACCGAATCTGTGATTTCTGCGACTTCCATGACAGACACAGAGCCCTATTTATACCCTATTATCCTCCAGGTGTTTACAAATTGGTGGTTTAATAATTTTCTCCAGTATCTTTTCAGGTATTGAAGTTAGGCTGACTGGTCTATAATTCCCTGGGTCCTCCTTAGTCCCCTTTTTAAAGAAACGTGATGCCACGTTTGCCCTTCTCCAGTCTTCTAGGACCTTTCCTGTCCTCCTGGAGTTCTCAAAGATAATTGCTAACAGCTCCAAGATTGCTTCAGCTAGTTCCTTAAGTACCCTAGAATGAATTTCATCAGGCCCTGCTGACTTGAATGCATCTCACTTATCTAAATATTCTTTAACCTGTTCTTTCCCTATTTTGGCTTGCAGTCCTTCACCCGGATGAAAGATGCAAAGTATAATACCTATGCATTCAACAGTTGCTATGTAGCATTATTATTTCATCTTTTTTTCCGCAGTGGAATTCTTTACATTTTGAAAAGAGTATTTTATTGTTTCCTTGCCTTTGGGGTAGTAGCAGGGGGATGTTCATTAGCAACTGTAATTGTACTAGGAAGGAAAAGAGGTAATAAGCGTAAACAGTTTGTCACGTATAATTAACATTTTAAATCACAGTATTTACTAAACTCCAGTGGTATTAATAGCCAGTTGAGGAACTAATGCTATGAGCTAAAGGGTCCTGTGAACACAGAACCTGAATTTGCTTGTTGTGAGGTTTCTGATTGCCTAAAAAAGAAGAGGAAAGAGAGTAATGGATGATAAATGATGTCAAGGACAGCAGAATAACTTCAGAACATAAGAGGCTGGGAAGTAGTTGACTGGTGGGTATTAAATATATCTTACCCAGAGTCATGATGCTATCTCATGACCTAGCAGCAGAGTGGAATGACTAGAGGTTAGGACACTTGTTTCAAATAAACACATGGGAGTTCAGAACTTGGTGTGTCTTTATAATTAGTAGGGAAGTCCTCCAAGGACAGCATTTCTTGTGGCACTTTGCCTTCTGTTCTTGGGTGGCACCAGGAAAAGCAAAAGAGCATGAAAATGTTTGTAGAACAAGTTCAGATTGGCTGTTATTTTATGCCAGCCAGCTCCTTTATTCCATGTTTGGTTATGGTCTTTATACTTATTTAGCTCTCTAAATCCTCTGTAAGTGCTCACTCAATGCTCTGGGTGCCCATTCCATCCACTGAAAAGCACCTAGTACAAATAACACAATATAAAGGACTGTTCATCTCATACTGACACATAAATACTCACCAGCAAATATACAAAATACACCAAATTTCTCCAGCCCTCAGTCCATGCCTCCCCAACTGCCTCAGGAAAAAGATGGGCTACGCAGTAGGTCTGAAAGGTTAATAAATCCAGTACCAAAAGGTGAGACCAAATTATGAAGCTTTCCAGAGAATGCCCTGCCAGCAGCTCCCTCCCATTTATAATAGCAGAGCTCCAGCTCAACTGGCTCTGTTCATCTCAGCTGTGGACATGGGGAGGTAACCAGGTCCCAAGCCATTTAGGGCTTTATAAGTTAAAACCTTGAATTTCACCTGGAAACATGCTGGTAGATAACACGAATCTTTGAGCATAACATGCTTTTGGCATGTAAATCCACTTCGTAAGGAGGAGGTGCATTCTGCACTAGGTTCTGTTTCCAAAGGGTCTCAGTGCATAGCTCCGTACAGACTACAATGCAACAAGGACACTTGTTGCAAGTTCCTTGCATCTGAGAAGCAATATCACACTCTTCTCACCAGGCACTGATGGAGAGGGTGCTATTGGCTACAGCTGCCAGGAGATCATTCAGGAGCAACTCAGGATCTCACAGCACATCTACAAGGAGTCCGGTGGCACCTTAAAGACTAATAGATTTATTTGGGTAATCCGTTAGTCTTTAAGGTGCCACCAGACTCCTCGTTGTTTTTGTGGTTACAGAATAACATGGCTACCCCTGATACTTGACAGCACATCTAAACCGTCATATTCCCTGGATCAGGGTACAAATATAGGTTCCTCTAATTTTTCCAGATGTCTCTCCCAATGCAACTACATCATCAAGCCACTTTTATCTGGAAGAAGCGATAGTCAGCCAGCCCTCTTCCAAGCCCCAAGGTCATATAGACTGCATAACCCATCTTTTCCCCTAAGGGGGCCTTAACACTCACTTATGCTGAAGCCTCTTGACACCACTCTGGCAGCATAAGGGTACCTTAAAGTGGATATAACTAATTTCCATCCATTTTAAAGCACCTGTATCCCTATCATATCTGTGCAAAGGGACTTTAGTGTAACAGAGGATCAAGCCCTGGGTTATTTGTTCCACTGCTCTGGCCAGATCAAATGTGATGGAGATGTAGAGCAAGATGCCATCAGCATATGAAACTTGTTGGAGTCCATGTCTCCTCACTAACCCTCCCCCAGCAGCCAGATATACACATTGAATAGGAGGGGTAGCAAAATAGCCTTGTCAAGGTTCCTCCCCCACTCTGAACTCTAGGGTACAGATGTGGGGACCTGCATGAAAAACCTCCTAAGCTTATCTTTACCAGCTTAGGTCAAAACTTCCCCAAGGTACAAAATATTCCCCCCGTTGTCCTTGGACTGGCCGCTACCACCACCAAACAAATACTGGTTACTGGGGAAGAGCTGTTTGGACGCGTCTTTCCCCCCCCAAAATACTTCCCAAAACCTTGCACCCCACTTCCTGGACAAGGTTTGGTAAAAAGCCTCACCAATTTGCCTAGGTGACTACAGACCCAGACCCTTGGATCTTAAGAACAATGAACAATCCTCCCAACACTTGCACCCCCCCCTTTCCTGGGAAATGTTGGATAAAAAGCCTCACCAATTTGCATAGGTGACCACAGACCCAAACCCTTGGATCTGAGAACAATGAAAAAGCATTCAGTTTTTACAAGAAGACTTTTAATAAAAATAGAAGTAAATAGAAATAAAGAAATCCCCCCTGTAAAATCAGGATGGTGGATATCTTACAGGGTAATTAGATTCAAAAACATAGAGAACCCCTCTAGGCAAAACCTTAAGTTACAAAAAAGATACACAGACAGAAATAGTTATTCTATTCAGCACAATTCTTTTCTCAGCCATTTAAAGAAATCATAATCTAACACATACCTAGCTAGATTACTTACTAAAAGTTCTAAGACTCCATTCCTGGTCTATCCCCGGCCAAGACGACTACAGATAGACACAGACCCTTTGTTTCTCTCCCTCCTCCCAGCTTTTGAAAGTATCTTGTCTCCTCATTGGTCATTTTGGTCAGGTGCCAGCGAGGTTACCTTTAGCTTCTTAACCCTTTACAGGTGAGAGGAGCTTTCCCCTGGCCAGGAGGGATTTCAAAGGGGTTTACCCTTCCCTTTATATTTATGACAAGCCTCATGATGAGGTACCCCAAACAAGAGACTCCTCAGCACAGAGGATCAAGTGCCTGCTACGATCCTCCAAGTTCTCTCAGAAAAACAGAGAAGCTGTGTCCACCAGTAATACAATAATATATAGAGAGAAAGATAATCAGTGGTGTCAGAAGTTGATCACATCTAAAAGAATTAACACAGACATTTTAATTTTCATCCATTGCTAGGAGAAGATTACCAGTTAATGTAATCAGGACAGTTTCTAAACCATTTTCAAGCCTATAACCTGATTGGCCAGGGTCAAGGTATTCAGAGTTTTCTAAACACAGCTTTCTCAGTGGTCAACCAGATTGTCCATGTCAAGTGTTGGTTTCTTGAATACTGACCTCACAATAGCTTCTTTAAGAACCACTGGCACCCTGCCCCTCTCTGTGCTTCCCAGTTGGCTTTCAACACTCGGAAAGGACAAGGACCCAGCTTGCAGGTGTCACAAAGCTGGCCCAGCACCACCAAGATCACAGAGAGCAATACTGCCTGGAACTGCAAGAGAGAAGACTCAGCAGGAGTCTTCTTGAGAAACTGCTCTGTTTCCATGCCAGTAGACAGCTCAGTCCAATTTTAGCTGTGAAGTAACATGAAAATTCTTTATTGTTAGAAAACTCTAGCAAGGACAGTCAGCACAGGAAAGTGTCTGGATCACGCAGATGTCAATAATGAGACCAAATAATTTTTTACTCAGTCCTAAAGTCTTCAGTCTTAGAAATCTAACAGTCAGCTGCTCTAGTGAGCAACAATATCCAAAGTGCGGGTATTTCTTTAGGGAACAGTAAATATTTAATTTCCTTATTTACACCTCACAGGGGTGTTGTTAGGATAAGTACATTAAAATTTGTGAAGCACTTTGAGATCTACTCATGAAAATTATTACATCAGAGTTAGATGTTATTAGCGATGAGTTAAATTTATACTGCCAAACCTGGTAGCATACTTGCACGAATTATGGAGAAGTAATATGAATACAGTAAACATTGTATATTTAGTATAAACAGAGATAGGTCATAAAAGTGAGACTAACATTACCATAGCAGTGATAACTTTATATTTTATCTCTGGAAATATAAAGGGGAATCACTTAAACCCACTAATGAAATGAGACAAAACACAACGCTTCTTTAACACACACACACTACACAACAGTTTAGTACAAAAAGTGAAGTGTAACTTAAATTGGAACTAATTTAACTGCAATCTGGCCACAATGCCAGAGTAATATTTAAATTACATATAATAACAAAGAGAATTTAGGAAAATACATAAGTAATATAAAATAGTAAGTTCTCTTTTTTTAAAAAGAGTTCATAAAACAAAGAAAAATACAATTCTATCACACAACTGAAAAAAAGATTTCAGCAGATCAACATCTAAGGCAGCATTTCTCAAACTTTAGAAATCTGAGTTCCTTTTCAAGAAAATGAAACCAAACTCACCCCATTTCCAGTTCCCCCTCCCCACCTGCAACGACAACGCGTGTTGTCAAAAGGCCTGCCCATATTAATCCATGGACAACCCTACCCTTCCTTCCACCGAGAGTTCTTTGCACAGCCCAGAGGACATGCCCCTCTTGTAGAAATGCTGATCTAAGACATGAACTTCAGGTTTCAGGCAAACACCCAGAAATATGAATAGGAGATTGCCTACGTAAGAACTATGGCATCAGGACCACGAGTGACACACATTACTATGATCTTGACAATAATCCGGAGCACATATTCCAGAAGAGAAGACATAATGCATTGTAATGTTCATACTGCCAATGCCTCTTAATACCAAATCAATGAACAATTCTTAAAAATCAATACATACGTAATCTCTGGTCATAAAAATATTTAAGAATACCAGGGTACCATGTTGTTGACTTCGTCGGACTTCTATGTTTCAGCTACAGCAAGTGATTGCTACATTCTGACAACTCCAGCCCTAAATTACCATGACAACATGAACATATAATTATATACAGGCGCTGGAAGCAAAACTAATGAAAGAGAAGTACAAAGCATCCGAGGGGATTTTTTTTTTAAATTTTGTGATGCAAGGAAAACTAATAGAACTGAATAGATTTTTTTAAAATCATATTTTCACAAAGGAAAATCATGTTTGTTATGATGTTTACATGGATTTTAATGTAAAGAACACTAAGACCATTCTAATCTTTCAGCCCATTTGTTTTATCCAATTTATAGCAAAAAATTCAAAGACAGAAATAAAGCTATTTTAAGTATTTTGTCATGCAATTACAAGATTTGCCAGAGATCATTTTAGGGTTTTTTATTAGATAAGTATCTGAGTTTAGCAGATCTTATTTTGAACTGAATTTTAACATACCTGACATACAAAAATCAAAATAAACTTTGTGGTTCGCATATTTAAAATAGATTCCTGCAAAGACTTTTTACATAAACACATTAAACTCAACTCCGAACAAGTGTTTTTTTTATTTTTTTTTTTCAGGTGAATGTAGCGCTGGTGAAATGTGCCACACGAAGCCCTCTCTTTTCAAGGCTGTTTAACCGCAGAATATATGCAGCACAGTCAACTATAGTACAGAGTTTCCCACACGGCTTCCTGCTCCCAGTAAAATACATCAACACTTTGGAGCTCATTCGCCAAACTCATTCAATCCTGGTTTTTCTGATGCGAATACCAACAAAAAACTTTCAATCAGTGATGGTGGTGGTAGTTTTGGAGATAAAGACACATCCATTAGGGAATAGAGTGAAAGCACCCAACACTGTTCACACAGGTCACTGAACAGCCATGAGATGGTAAATTTTTTGATATTACCAAATTGGGCTGGATCTGAATTTATGAGCCATTACCACCATTCTGAGCCATCCAGTCCCCCAGACTATGTACTTATATTTTCCCTTAAGTGATACTGACATGTTTCAGGGAATAAATGAATTTTGCAGATGATTAAATGCAATTGAAAATGAGTTAGAAGGTCAGGTGTCCAGCTAACAGAAGGAGGGGTGGGCTTGTCATCTTCCATAACAAGAAAATCTACTCTTCCCTCCTACTTACCCTTCCTGGCCTTGTCAGCACTTGGGAGCCAGCCTGTGTTCTAAGGGTTTACAAGACCAGTGGTTTCTCATCAATAAGATGTTGCCAGACAGTACACCCAAGTTTTGGAGAATCTTTACAGATAATGCACCTTTTTCAGACAATGCACTCAGATTCAACAGAGGTGGTGATGGAGTATTGCCCTGGTTGACTTTGTGGAGCATTATTGTTAGTGACCCAAGCAAGCTACTCATTTCCTCGTTTGTCAGATGAATATAATGATTGGGTTGAATCTCACCCTATTGAATGCCATTCAGAAGAGTGCAAATCACAGAAAGGGAGAGAACTACACCATACATATGCATGCTGTGGGGTGGTTTCCAGGAACAGACACTAAACCTCACTGACTCGTACCTGCATGTGGTTTCTTTTCACTGTGATACTAGCTAGAACACATACTATAATATACACACCAAACCAAATATTTATTTCTAAAAAAGCCAGCCCAGGTCACTAGCTAAGTTGTTACCGTATGACTGCTATATATATATATGGGCCAGTAGTGTCTGTCTACTCTAGACCCAGATTTTCAAGAACAGGTGCCTAAAATTAGATACTAAGTCCATAGTTAAGCTTGATTTTCAGCCAGACTTTAGGCGTGACTTGATTTTCAGCACTGAAAATCAGGCATATCTATTCATATTTAGGCACTTAAATAAATTACCTGATTTCCAAAAGTGTGGAGCACCCAGCAACTCTCACTGCAAATCAGGCCATTTATTTAAGTGCCTAAATATGAACAGATATGCCTGATTTTCAGTGAGAGTTGCTAGGTGCTCCACACTTTTGGAAATCAGGTAATTTATTTAAGTGCCTAAATATGGATTTATGAGCTTAATTTTAAGCACCCAACTTTGAAAGTCTTGGCCCTAATTCCTAGTGAACAGGTGTTCACAACACCAAGCCACCATTAGAATGGTCAGAGAGACAAGGTGGGTGAGGTAATATCTTTTATTGGTCCAATAAAAGAGACTGCCTTGCCCACGTTGGCTTTCTAATATCCTGGGACCAACATGGCTACAACAACACTGCAAACCACAAAGTTTTAATGTTTAGCGGGCTCAGTAGAGATGCCAAGGACTGAGTGGGCACAGAAACTAAACTGCAACCCTCACCTCTAGAAAATGACTCTCCATGGCAGAATTCATGCACGAGCATTGTGGAGGAACTTTGCAGTTCTGCTGCCATATTGCAGCTGTTTAGTGAAGAGAAGATTTCCGCCTCCAGATCTGACAAGCCAATAACAGTCACAGTGTAAGACCTTAAGAACGGCCATTCTGGGTCAGACCAAAGGTCCATCGAGCCCAGTATCCTGTCCTCTGACAGTGGCCAACGGCAGGTGCCCCAAAGGGAATGAACAGACAGATTATCATCAAGTGATCCATGCTCTGTCACGCAATCCCAGCTTCTGGCAAAGAGAGGCTAGAGACACCATCCCTGCCCGTCCTGGCTAATAGCCATTGATAGACCTATCTTCCATGAATCTATCTAGCTTCCTTTTGAACTCTGTTATAGTACTGGCCTTCACAACACCCTCTTGCAAGGAGTTCCAGAGGTTGACGGTGCGTTGCATGAAAAAAATACTTTCTTGTGTTTGTTTTAAACCTGCTACCTATTAATTTCATTTGGTGGCCCCTTGTTCTTGTATTATAAGAAGGAGTAAATAACACTTCCTTATTTACTTTCTCTATACCACTCATGATTTTATAGACCTCTATCATATTCCCCCCTTAGTCGCCTCTTTTCCAAGCTGAAAAGTCCCAGTCTTATTAATCTCTCCTCATACGGAAGCCGTTCTATACCCCTCATTATACACTATCATATGGAAAATAATAGAGCATCACCTTTTTACTTAACACTAACAAAACATTACAACATTCCAGGGTGTCTGATAAACTGTCTCTCACCATGATTTCTCTGCTAAACATTACAGTTGCAAAGTTAAAATGCTGTCATGACTGAAAACAATGGGATAGCAACATTCAGAGAAGCATGGGGGGAGAAAAGATGGGTGAAATCCTGACTCCATTGAAGTCAATGATAAAATTTCCATTTATTTTAGTGGAGCCAGGATTTCACCTAAATATGTTTTCTAAGAAAGATCTGAAAACCCAGACAATGAGCTGAAGAAGGAAAGAGGAAGGATGTTCCAGACAGCACAAGCTGCAGAGGACTAAGCCGAGCATGGTGAGGCTGTGTGAAATTGACAGATGTGAAAGAACTTAAAACAGGAAAATCTAGCATAGAACTGGTGGTACATCTGGCAACATGTATGCTATGTAAGCCAGGTTAGGCCTCCAGACTGATGTAAAATATTAGTCAACACTGAGTTTGTAATGAGTTCTTTAGGCCTGGGCCTATAGTAAAGGCTTCCCACCCAGGTGACTATCTCCCTGAAAGGTTCATGAGGTTTCAGGTACTGGTGGTTCTAATAAAGGCATCCTTAAAAAGATCTTATGATCTTAATATGGAATTGTTCAGCCTGCAAAATGTATAAAATCCAGTGGCTTCACCATCAGAAAATGGGGTCTTTGAACATGTATTAATATATGTAAGGAGTAATTAGAAATTAAACCCTGGCACAATAAGAAAATATACTCTGCTACATCCATTAGCCAGAAAAGTAGTGGTTTCTTTTCTAATTCTAATATATCAGTCCTTTAATGCAATTGCTATCATGCCACATTCACCTCAATTTGGCTAGACCAGTGGTTCTCAACCCTGGGGATACGCAGAGGTCTTCCGGGGGGTACTCAACTCATCAGTGTTTCTCAAGCTGAGGGTTGCACCTCCCAGGGGTGTGTGTGTGTGTGTGTGTGTGTGTGTGTGTCAGGACAGGTTTCGGGTGGGGGGGGTCACAAGTGCAGGGCTGGCATGTGGGGGTGGCAAGCAGGGCAATTCCCCAGGGCTCCACACCATAAGGGGCCCAGTGAAACTAAGTTACACGCTTCAGCCCCAGACAGTGGGGCTCAGGCTTCGGCCCGCTCCCTGGGGTTCCAGCTTCAGACAAGGCTCATAAGTGAAAAACAGGCTGAACTATCACACCGAAATGCAAGTACAACGTTTATATTCCAATCAATTTATTTTATAATTATATGGTAAAAGGGAGAAAATAAGCAATTTTTCAGTAAGTGCGCTGTGACTGTTTTGTATTTTTATGTCTGATTTTAAGCAAGTAGTTTTAAAGTGAGGTGAAACTTGGGGTACACAAGACAAATCAGACTCCTGAAGGGGGTACAGTCGTCTGGAAAGGTTGAGAACTACTGGGTTAGACAAAACAGTGAAAGAGGAAATCAGATGGCTGGAGGTTTGACAAAAGCAAAAGAGACAGTGGCAAGGAAGGTTATATTTTCAAAATGTGAGAGCAAGATTGGCTGCTGTTCAAAGAGAGAACACTGAGACGTCACTCAAATATCTAAAACAAAAAATAAGCATTCTAAACACAGTAGTATAGCTGGAAAATCTCTGATGGCATTAGACAGATCCATAATACTGGGTAACTAAATTCCAGCATTAGAGAAATTGCCTCTGTCATGGATAAGTCTGGGAGAGCCAGGATGGTTTTTTACTCATTTGAAATGGAGCTGTGGCTTTTGAACATAGCTAAATATGTGAAGAGTATCTGGATAAATGAATGCTTAGCTTCACAGCTCAATTAAAATCAGCTAACACAGCAATATCCAGCTTGAGGTCTCTCTGGGTGTTACAGCTGTAAGATAATATTTTTAGAAGACATTTTTAATTGCTAGCACCTCCACTTAAAAAGCTGTTTAAACTATTCCAGCGAATAAAAGTCTTCCCAGAAATAGTGTCTGAATTCATTAAAATTTTGAACCAAGAAGAAGATAACGATGCAATGGACCACCATATATGCCATCAGGCCTCCTTTAGAAACAGGGGGTCAAATTTAGAAGGGATGAATAAGGCCATTTAAGTTAGAGCCCCTTTCACTAACTTAGACTCCTGCTGTACCTAACTCCAAAAGCAGTATAACTTGCACACCAAGGAACCAGAAGAAGGTGCGAGAAAGTATGTGCACAAGTAAAGCGTTCAGTTCCTTGACATGTACATTACACCAACAAAGGGCATGTCTACATTGCAAGTGAAGGTGTGATTGTAGCACAATTAGGCATACACACATGCTAGCACAGGTTACAGTAGTGGTGCAGATGTGGCATACAGGCTTCAGCACAGGCTGGCAACCTGAGTTCATAACCAGGCTACCCAGTGCCTTGTATTCTGGTTACTAGCCTGTGTTGCCACATCTGCCCTACTATTGTTACCTATGCTAGATAGAACAAAGCTAGCCTAGGTGTGCCTACCAGTGCTACAATCACACCTTCACTGGCACTGTAGACATACCCTCAGACTCCCATGTACAGCAGTATAGTGGATACACATAGTCTCACTTAGTGTAAGGGGTCTAACATATACCTCCCTTCCGAATTTGACCCAGGGACATCAAAATCTTGGCAAGGACATTTACAGAGTAAACTAGAATCAGTAATGCTGGTTTTAGTCTTATACTGAAGCCTGCAAGCAAAGAGTTGATACTTGTTTTAGCATGTGTGAAGTTGAGTGAGATTAACTGGCTATAGCTGGTGATAATTGTGATTGGAGTAAGGGGGGGGGAAGGAATTATTGACTGGGTATTTTATGCTTTTAATTGATCTCCCCCCTATTCAGCTGTTCTTCTGCCAGTTAAAGGGATTATTTTCATGGTGCAGCACATTAATCAATAGCCTTTTATGTCCACAGTCCTGAATTCAGATCTTAGTATGTGCTTTAAGTGTAAAGGAGTTCAGTTGATTTTCCCCTCTATAGCAATGTTTTTCCACATCACAAGACCACCATATATTAATTTTCTTCAACTGAGCAAACTTGGCAGTCCCTGCTTAAGACAGCTCCAGGAACTGGAGTAGTAGGAATGATGCAGTTTAGGAATTAATTGCTCAGGAGTATGTGCAAGCTTGCACACTGCCTGCCCAAATTCTCACAAATTCAGGAGCAAAAATATCTCCCTCTCTCTTTTCCCCCCAAGTGGCTGAGTTTTACGGAATACAAAACAGAGTATTCTGAAATTTTTCAGCAGTGCATAATATAGCATTTCATGGAGGACAACAGCCAAAGACAAGACACACTGTACAGGAAGCAAAAGGGGTGCTAATATTGAAACACACTTCTATATGTGAAGAAGATATGTTAATGAATGAAATAATTGAGAGATGATCCCAAAGTCTGAAGAGTCTGGACTGGATAATACAGGGCACAGGAAAGAAAAGAAAGTACTTTCACCAAAGGAGGATGGAAAACCATAATGGGAAGTATGTCAAAATGGATACTCTGTTCTGAGGAAAACAACATACCTACAGCTGAAGATGGAAAGAAGTAATACTGCGTAGTACATATAGTCCACCCATTTCCACAGAGAAGGTGGGAAAACCTGTGCATACAGTAAAGCAGGTCGATAGTGGTATCCACTGCATTGCATTGTTGATGTGGGGAATATAGTTTTAGAAGATTACCCGAGCTATAACATGATTCCCTAGCACGATTGGTTCTATAGCCCAGTTGTCCCACTCACACTAAAAGCCAAAATGGCATTAGTATGTGAATATGTACACCACACAGGCCCTGAAGGGGTTAATGTGGGCCTCAGCAGCCAATTAACATACCTGGCAGCACCTGTAAGAAAGGGAAAGCGAGGCTTAATTAATGAAGAAGCCCAGTTGGGGCAGGGCAGGGTGAGGATTATAAAGCCAGGAAGTTGGCAGCAGAAAGGGTTTCCAGAAAAAGATTCTGCAGTCACTCTCTGAAGGACAGAAGAGATAGGAAGTGGTCCAGGGAGGTAGTAAGGAGTCTGAGGGAACAGACCTTCACTACCTGCTACAGAATCTCTGGGTTGGAACCTAGAGCAGAGGGAGGGCTTGGGTTCCCCTACCACTCCAGTCACTGAAGAAGGTGGGGTAAAGCCTCCTGAGGTAAGGAGCTCAGAGAGAGGCAGACCACCTGCTGTAAGGTCATTGAAATACTACTTGGTTGGACTCTATTACCCCAGAAGGTGTGGAGTAAAGTGTGACGTGGCCAGAGTGCCAAGGTACAGGAAGAGAGACCATTGCAGTGATGGAACAACCATTGGCAGGGGGCAGCCTATAGGGAGACAGCTGCTATGCCACGAGGTGCTTCTGCAGTGAGTGAACCCTATTAAAATTGGTGGACAGTGGGGGCCTGACAGCTGCTTCTGATAAAAGGGGACAGCTAGGGTTGTTAGTCAAAGGAAGCGGGGGGTACAGAGTGGAAGTGTGCAGCAGCCCTCTTTTTGTGAAGGAAGATACATCTTCCCAAGCTGGGCTAGGGAGGGGCTATCAGAGATCCCAGAGGCCCTGTTCCAGTTGCTAGAAGCAGCTAGCGTGACCAGATGTCCCAATTTTATATGGACAGTTATGACTTTTAGGTCCTTTTCTTATATAGGCTTCTATTACCCCCCACCCCCGTCCCGATTTTTCACATTTGCTGTCTAGTCACCCTAGAAGCAGTCAAAACAGATCCAGGCAATCCTCCTGCAACTCCTGGAACAGCAACAAAAACTGTCAGAGGTGCAGTTACAGCTGCAAAAGGTAACTATTTGTACTGGAGGGGTAGCAGAGGAACCTGTTGGAGGAAAAAGATCATTCAGTGGACACAAGCATCAGGTAAAGAAGAAGATATCCAGAGTCCTGAGGCCCAGCCCAGAGTGAGCTATTCCTGTGGGCAAGTTGGGCATGTGCAAAGGGCTTGCCCCTATGTGAATTGTGATATAAATTCGTGTTTGGGGGCAGAGCATGGGAGAACCCGCAGATGCACAGCCTGTTGCTGGAGTATGGACAAACCTAGATGTTGTTGGTGTAGAGCAGTAGGGTATTTAAGAAGGTATTTTTCTCAGGAGAGAAGGCGCTGCAGCGAAATAAAGGACCAGGATGCTAGTAATTGGGGTGGGGGGAGGAACAGATGATGTGTGGCACAAGCACGGTGCCTGTCGGAAAAGCTGAGGTGGCGGTAACGATGGACGTCCTTCCACCTACTCAACAGACCTGTTTGGCAGCAGGTTGGAAGGAACTCGAGGGAGGAACAGATGATGTGTGGCACAAGCACGGTGCCTGTAGGAAAAGCTGAGGTGGCGGTAACGATGGACGCCCTTCCACCTACTCAACAGACCTGTTTGGCAGCAGGTTGGAAGGAACTCGAGGGAACGAAAGCTCCCACAGAGATGAACCAGATGGATGCAGAGATGCACACAGAGGCTAAAGAGTCCTCAGCAGCTACTCAGCCTGACTCAAAGAGTGCTGGGGGATGCAGAGACTGAAGTAAAAGACTTCAGAATAAGCTTAGAGGATTCAGAACAGACTTTGCATGCAGCTTTGCAGGACCAAAAGTTTCTGTGGGGGAAAACACCTGCACATCACTGAAAAGAAAGGCTGACTGCTTATCATGGTGGGTGAGTTTGAGGTGGGGAGGGCCAGGGGGGCAAGATGACCTGCAGGCCTGGCTCTGACAACTCGATGGCGGAAGGCATCTGAACCCACATGGGGAACAGTCTTGAGCAGGAGGGTACGTGATGGGGTGTATAACCCCTTCAGGGCTTGTGTGGGGTAATGTGGGCCTGAGGCCAATTAACATACCTAGCACACACTGTGAGAGAGAGAGCCTAGCTGGGGAGGGGCTGCAGGGTGATTACACATCCAGGAAGTTGGTAGCAGAAAAGGACTGCAGGGAGAGAATTTACAACCTCTCTGGAGGATAGAAGAGGTAGGAAGAGGTCCAGGGAGGCAGCAAGGAGTCTGAGGGAGTAGATCTTGGCTGCCACTTACAGGGCCCCTGGGCTGGAACCCAGAGTAGAGGGAGGGCCTGGATTCCTCAGCCAGCAAGGAAGGTGGAATGAAACCACCAAGGTAAGAGGTGTAAGGACCATAGAGCTCAGACAGATGGAAGACCTGCTGTAAGGTCCTTGAACCATTGCTTGGTTGGACTTTGTTACCCCAGAAGAGGTGGAGTAAAGGCATGACTGGCCAGAGGGCCAAGTTCTGGTAAGAGACCACTGCAGCGACTGTGCAATCATTGGCAGTGGGCACCACACAGGGAGACAGCTGCCACAAGCAGGTACTCCTGCGGTGAGTGAACCCCATTACAAGGCTGGGCTTTCCTTATGTAGAAGGATCTAAGTCAATAGAGAAGGCTTCATGTATATCTTTGGCTGTATAGGAGAGGTCTCATCACAGATGAAAATTCCTAGTAGCAGCTGTGAAGAAGCCTGCAGTTCTGGACTCCCTTTGAATAAACAGAATAGAGATAAGGCTGCAGATCTTACAAAACATAAAAACGGGATAAAATTTTGTAGAAGTGAAGAGATTGAGTGTCTAAGTAGTTGACAGCCCAACCTGAGGCACCTTGGATTTGATTTTGAAGTGCTGAGTACCCACAGCTTCAAATGAAGCCAATCAGTCCTTACCACCTCTGAAAATCAGGCCAAAGAGATCTCCATTTGGGCATCCACTTTTGAAAATGTTGGCCCTAGTTAACTGAACTAAGGAATTATAATTGAAAGGTAGCATTCAGTATTACAAAATATTTACCCTCTACAGAGGACACATACATTTCTCTTAAAACCCCCATTAGCTTCTACAGCTTATTTTTATCTTCAACTTGGCATTCAGAATTGTCCACCCCTATTCTGATTCACCAGATCATCTCCCTGTCCTCTTTCAAGGCCTTCCTAAAAATCAGTCTGTTCACAGAATGAGAATCTGTTAACGTTAAAAAATATGCAAAGCTATTTCCTCCCCTGGGTAGTCCATTGCATCCTATATCTTTTAGACTAAGCCCATTACAGTCGGGCCTGTCTCATTTTGTCTTCTGCAGCTCCAAGCACATTTCTGTGCTCAGTAAATAATAATGAAAACCTATTTGTGACTAAAACAAGCAGATATGACTGAATATACATAAGATGTGCCTCTGTTAAGTAAAGAACCATTTTCATATACTCACTTTAACATAAGAACGGCCATACTGGGTCAGACCAAAGGTCCATCTAGCCCAGTATTTGGTCTTCTGACAGTGGCCAATGCCAGGAGCCCCAGAGGGAATGAACAGAACAGTAATCATCAAGTGATCCATCCCGTCACTCATTCCCAGCTTCTGGCAAACTGAGGCTGGGACACCATCCCTGCTCATCCTGGCTAATAGCCATTGATGGACCTATCCTCTATGAATTTATCTAGTTCTTTTTTTAATCCTGTTATATTCTTGGCCTTCAACATCCTCTGGCAAAGAGTTCCACAGGTTGACCGTGTGTTGTGTGAAAAAAATACTTCCTTTTCTTTGTTTTAAACCTGCTGCCTGTTAATTTCATTTAACTTTTCTGGATCATAACTGCATTTGAGGAAAGCATTTGATATCGTTCTGTTTTACATTTGTAGATTGTTTCATAAAAGAATGCAGCAAAGTTTGTTATATAATTGGTAACTGTTTATTTTTTTCCCTGTACTGTTAATTCATAAACTAATATGCCTCCTAGATTCCTGACTTCAGTATTTTATCTTTCATGCTAACATGTAATGTGACCTAGGTACACACAGCAACAAAAAAGGGCAGTCACTGTAAGTTCCTAGCATTGCTTGGGGCACATATTGCTAAGGTAATTTTTTTTTTGATAGTGATATTTATGCTGGAATTTCAGCCATTGTTCAGGTCTAATTTCTGCCCTGATATACCATTTTTGAACAATTTTAATGTAAAAGTGATTTAAAGGCTTTGGGGGGTTTATATGGCACCTTGAAGACTTTTTTGTTTTATGTCTTGAATAGCAAATTATGAACATAACTGGCTTCCGGATCAATCATTTAAAAAATTCCTGGGTACCTGAGGCAAGTGCTTTTCTTGTCCTTGCTTATAAGGCTTCAACTACTACTGTTTTACTCTTAAGAAGAAGTAAGCCTTTGATTTACAGTAGGCTCCCAAATCATAAAAGAGGTATCTTTGCACAGAGGTATTCTCCCTGCATGAGAATTTCAAGGGTCAGGAATAGGCATTAGATCTGGTGACAGTGAGTGGCCTTTGTAAAAAGCAGTTTTTTCAATTACCCAAAATAAAACTTTCACAGAGGGTTTGGAAGTTGTATGTGCATTAGTAACCAAAGGCAAGGTGCCCCTGTCTACAACAAGGAGACTGATAGAAAATAAAGTCTCTTGAATATCTCTGGGATAACTTTCCCCATTCTCTTTGGGCTACTTCAGTAAAGATGGTATTTACCGTATCCTTGGAGCTCTCGCTCTCTCCTTTACATTCAGTTTTGCAGTGTAAGCAGCAGCTTAGAAAAACAGTTCCCTTTGTAGCTTTGGAAAACTAGAAAGTAGGACCCATCACAAATATCTGTTCTAGGAATGTGTCCTAATTTTATCAGTCACTTATTTCTTAGTCATTTAAGATGAGGAATATTTATTATCTTACCTAAAATAAACTCTTCCTACTCAGACAAATTTGACATTCTATTCAAAGGTTATTAAACAAAGGATTGCAGAGGGTTGTTCATCTGTTAAATGTTAAAGGAATAGTGAACATTTTTGTGGGGGAAGGGTAGTTAACCTTATTTCCTCCTTTTTTGGTAGACAAGTTATTCATCCTTAGGTAATGTACTTTGGGGAACAGGAGGAATTAATGGGAACAACAAAAAATTGTATTATGTAATAGGTGCCAAAGAAAGGAATGTCTTAATGGTCCAATAAGAGTACAGAAAAGTGAAGGGAAATCCAAAGGGGAATGGGACGAAAGTAAAAGACTAGGGATCAAACGTTAACATGTCTCAACCCAGATCCCAAGCTTCCATGTCTAAATTTTGGGCTCCTGTATTATTTAAACATTTTTGGCAACTGCTTTTGCAAGTACAAAAACTCATTTATAGATGAAACTACAAAATTTGCGTGAGCAAATAGTTTTCATACCTACACCATGAGATTTTACTTGTGCAGAAGGAAGTACCTAGAAGTAATTGCACCAAAACTTGTGTGCAAATTTAGGTATGAAAGTTTGGAGGTTCAACAGGTGCAAATCTGTATATACTGGAAAAATATTAAGGTATTTTGGACACTGGACACGACTGAAAATTCTCACTCATGTGAATCGCATTTAATCACATTTAAGAAAATGTGTATGTAGTGGGGTACTGTGGACCATTGGCATTGTACTAGTCATAAAACCTGGAGCCTATTCCAACCTCTGCTACCGCTTCAGTGCGTACCTTAGAAACATCACTTACCTTTATTATACCTGAATTTCCCAATTATATAGAAATGGGGGCTTACACTCGCCCACCTTTGTAAAATGCTCTGAGATCTACAGATGAGAAGCTCAATACGTAAAAAAGGAATAGGGATCTATTGGTGCTTAACCAAAAGCACAAGGCATAGACTAAATCCTATTTTCTAGGTCATTCAATCACTAAAAGCAAACAGGCACATTTTTCCTTCTGAAAGCCGAAATGGTTTGTCATATCCACGTCATGACAGCCTCTTTTATTATAGAAAACCTTTTCACGGTATGACTGTTTTCATGAGAACAGTTAAAGAAATTCAGAATTCTCATAAGTTTCTTTAAATGAGTCTGAGTGGCCAGGAAAGGCGCGGGACGGATAGTCCGGGAAAAGAAGTCCTATTTTTCTTCTGAATTGGTGCTGCACAGGCACTAACAATGCAATCTCACTTAGTACGCTCCTGGATATGTAATTTATCCAGGCTCTTAAGAGGTGATAAAAGTGGCAAGAAGGTTCTTTCCTTATGGCCCATTTAATCATTAACCTCTCTGTTGAGACAGCTGACAAGCAAGGCCATTGGAGTGGCACCAGAATCAAATTGGGGACAGCTGTCCATTAGGAAGTAGACTGTGAGCAAGCTCCATCTCAGCACAGCCAGCCACATACGATTCTTATTAGATGTGGTCTGTCCTTCGCTAAGTGACACCAGTATTGTCACGGATACAATTTTATATGGCGGAAGGCTTGCATTATGGGTCTTTGAAAGGACCAACAATGAAATCCTTTTGAAAAGCTGAAGCAAATATTAAGGAACCTATGAAAATAAATTCCTGGCTATTTTAAATTTTATCTGTAAATATTATCTGGACATGTAAAGTTTTCCACATGAACTTACGCCTTTGAGTCATTAGACTGGGGATGTTTTTTCCTTTACAAGTAGGTGGGCACTCTTTGCATTACGCCTGAAGAAAAATATCCCTTCACACATCAGCTGCTCAAGATGTTTTCATTACAAAGTGTAACATACACTTTATTCATTAAGAAAGAGAAAAATTAAACAAGATGAGACAGATGCACACAAGTTACATGCAAATTTGTTCAACAGATTACTCTATTATTCAATAACAATGTACAATTTTCATCTCTGATAAAAACAGTATTAAAAATGTTAATGGAATCCACATATACCACAAACCAACTCTTGAGAATTTTAAGGCTGCACTTCACCTACTTTTTCTTATCTCATAGTACATGTCCTCCAAATACTAAATATCCCTGCATATCTTCACCTCTCCTATTTCAATAGGAAGTAATCTGAGAGAAGAGGGTGTGTACTCTAACACAATGGTGATAGACATATAAATCCATGAATAAAATAGATGGAGACTGGACAAAATGGAGAAGTCAAGACTTTTTGACATTCAGATCCTCAACAGTTTGTTTTCTAGAGTACACGCATTTTCTGTTTTGTGGGAGCAGAGACTCAAAATGGTGGCATATGTGGAGAAAAACTACACAACTACTCAGATAACATTTAGTTTCACCTCCAGACATTTATGTTCTTAAGCTAACAATAATGGGGTTCAAACTTCCTGAAAACAGCATTTGTATCAAAATTTCCCATCTGCTGAGACTGCAGTGAAAGCCTTTGTCCCTTATCCAGCTGTAGGGTATGACCAAAGTATGGTAGGAATCATGATACTATTGCAACCACCACCTTTAAACTTTATTGTTAGCAGCACCTTTCTAGCACAGTTCCCTTGAGCAGTGCGCAAAGAATTTCACCTCTCCCCGATAGTCTTGTTAATAAAACCATGCTGTAGACTACATAAGAGGATTGCCTATAGCTTTATTAGCACAGTTCCTCACATGATGCAGGAAAACTGTGCTAGACACAAGTATGCGTAAATATAACATCAGTCACCTATGTCTGTATAGGCTGGGAAGAATTTTTCTACCTTTTGACTGACCAAATGGCACTTCCAAGAACACCAGTATAAGAAATAAAAGCTCATTACTGATGGTGAGTATAGTAGCTCCTTAAGCAAGTACAGAGCATTCAGTACACCTGGGAAAGAATTTCAAACACAAACAGATTTAAAGGGGTGATTGTCCCAATGCAGATTGTGGGTAAACAGTCAAAGAAAAAGAAGGACATTGTTATCAGACCAGGATATGTAAGACTATAGGGAGTACATTAGCAATGAAATTTGGCATTCCAAGAGGATATGGTTAGATTTTAATTTATGTATAGACAAATCCTGCTCCCACTAAAATCTGGCTTTATCGTTTACTTCAAAGATTTTGCTTACATCTGTGTGTTTGGAACAATATCACACATAAATGGATAATTAAATAAATGATAAAAGGGGGGATATGAATGTTGGAATCTAAAGAAATATAATTTTTAAGATGGAAGCTGGTATTGTCAGAAAGTTGGTGGACAAAATGGAAGCAAAGGTGCTGGGGCTATGAGAGGTGAAATTCATTTTTTATCTGACTCAAAACACAGGCTGGCAATGCTTACTCCAAGGATCTCCACTTGATTATTTATAACTCTGTTGTGGATAATTTGATGACTAATTATATTAGAGGTGCAATGTTTGTTGATAATGGAATGTTGGAATTTCCCATTTTCAAAGGGTATGTTTGATACCTGGGATTTTTTTTCACCCCTTATTTGGTGGTGGTTGGCACATTTATTTTATTTATTTATTTAAATTGAGCTTGGGGGGCGGAAAAAAGAAACAGGAGATCAGGGGATGTGAACATGCCTTTCTGGGAACTAGCAAGCGGGCTTAACAGTAAAAGAAGCCAAGTGATCTTTCAAGGGGGCTATTACTGTAGTTGTAGGAGCAGAATAATGAAACTGAACAGAATAATTGGCCTAAATATCTGGTTAGAGGGCTGGTACAGAGAAAAGAGCATGAAAGGCTCTACTAAAACCAAAGAAAGGTGGGTGTTCCTGCAATCAGTACAGAAAAAGCCCTGGAGAAGTCTGTAAACTAAAGAGGGGGAGGGGAACCACTGGAAAGAAATCCAGGCCGGGGGAGTAGGGATGGGGAATGAAAACCGACTACATTTTAAAGTATAAAGGAAAAGAAAGCACTTGATTGTATTTACTGACATTCCAAGACTGATGGAGTGGTTGCAATTAGAGGTACTGTATGTATCTGTAGCACAAAAATGGACTATCCTTGAGAGCCATTTAGGAATATAGTACCACAGCATATTATAAAAGGAGAATAAAAGGGACGTTGGATGTGCAGTCTTTTGTAATGGGACATTCAGAGATGAAGGCGCTTCAACAGTGGTTTCAGAGAAATACACATAGATCCTCTGCTCATGTACATCAGTAGCGTTACACTGATTTACAGCAGCTGAGGATCTGGCTTGTGGTTTATAAACAGGTTTATGATGAAAAGTAATTAAATTAAAATGGTCATGATGCTAGAAGCTTGCATTTTCAAGCCAACACCCTTACTATTACCTTGGAAAGTTTGGGAACTCGTGATATAAGCTAACTTATTTATCGTAAGTATGTTAGAGATGCGTGTATTTATTAGAATGCAAAACTAATCTGCCAACATTTTCTCCACCCTTAATATGTATATTTCTGAAGTCAGCTATGATCATTACTCTCAACTGTCCAAAATTAACATTTGCTACCTATTCAGGATTCTTACTATAGTAGCATGTCATTCAAGCTTTATTTCTGTGGTGAATGAATGATGGTGGCAATGGGTGATAATATAGTAACAACATTGTACTTTCAACTGCAGTAAGTTATTTAAAATAATTGTTATATATTTACAAAAAGAAAAGGAGTACTTGTGGCACCTTAGAGACTAACCAATTTATTTGAGCATGAGCTTTCGTGAGCTACAGCTCACTTCATCAGATGCATACCGTGGAAACTGCAGCAGACTTTATATATACACAGAGAATATGAAACAATTTCATATTCTCTGTGTATATATAAAGTCTGCTGCAGTTTCCACGGTATGCATCTGATGAAGTGAGCTGTAGCTCACGAAAGCTCATGCTCAAATAAATTGGTTAGCCTCTAAGGTGCCACAAGTACTCCTTTTCTTTTTGCGAATACAGACTAACACGGCTGTTACTCTGAAACCTGTTATATATTTAGACATTCAAAATGTTAGTTGACAAAGCACAAAATCAACACCTTTTTGTCTCTGTTAGTACCTATTTCAACTCCTTAAATAATATGCAGATCAGATCAAGGCTCCAGCCTTGCATCAGGACCCGTTGGCATGGCCTCGGAATCAATGGAATCCCACATAGGCACAGGGGTCCACGATAGTGGTACTGTAGTGGATCCTGCTGCAGGATCAGTGCTTAAGAAAGTAAATAGTGAACCTTAAGGGAATTCATAAAGACTCCAATAAACCTTTCAGAATCACTGTAGACATTTTAAATAGTTTACATCAATGAGTTGTTTAAAATACCGCGCACTACATTAACAGCTAGATAAAGGTAACTACAAGAAAATGATAAACAAAAATATGTTAACCTCAACAATATATGCTGAGTTGCCCCAATACATAGACAAAGATGTGTAGATAGCAACCCACTCCCTTGCTAAACAGGCTAATGCTAAGCAGTCAACCAAAAGTACAAACCTACCTTAAATAGAAAACAAAAAACCCCCACCCAGGCCCATATTTTAGGTTCATCAAAAGGCACCTCCGGGCAGCTCTGGAGAATGCCTCATTCAGTTACCTCTAACCTAACAGAAAACACTACTGGAAAGAATCTGGGGCTGTTCAGCAGGCTTGAGTCGGTCTCCCACTATCTGAGTTATGTCTCATTTTTCAAATATATAGTTTATAGCAATAATGAAAACTTTTAAAATATCACTGAAAAGCAAACCACAGACAGATAAAGGAGACTATCAGTATTATTAACTGATCCTCTAGGGCCAGCTCTAAATTCTATCTGAATTCTCAGTTAGTTCCAACATCACCAATTCTGGAATATCCTGGCTGTGTAGTAGCAAGACCTGGGGAAAAAAAAAAAAAAAAAGGTGTAGCAGCACAACCATTCAGTTCAGTGCCTGCTGGGACCGGACTGCAACTGCCGAAAGCACTGCCTCACTCACCTTAAAAGCACCAAACAAGGCAACAACAAATGCTGCCCTAAATAAAATGGATGACCTGGGTAAATATAAGCCTGTCAACCTGACACTGATCCAGTGCAAGATAATAGAGCGGCTGATACAAGACTCTATTAATCAAGAATTAAAGGAGGGTTATATCATTCATACCAATCAATGTGAGTTTATGGAAAATAGTTCCTGTCAAACTAACTTTCTTTTTTTTTTTTTAAATGAGATTACAAGTTTGGTAGATAAAGGTAACAATGTTGATGTAATATACTTCGACTTCTGTAGCACATTTGACTTTGTACCACATGACATTTCGATTTAAAAAACTAAAATGATAAAACATTAACATGGCACACATTAAACAGTTGGCTAACTGATAGGTCTCAAAATGTAACTGTAAATGGGAATCATCAGAGAACTGGTGTGTTTCTAGTGGTCTCCTGCAAAGATCAGTTCTTGGCCCTATGTTTTTTGATGTTTTTATCAATGGAAGAAAACAATCACCACTGATGAAGTTTGCAGATGACACAAATTAGGGGAGTGGTAAATAATGAAGAGGACTGGTCACTAATACAGAGCAATCTATATTGGTCAGTAAGAAGGGTGCAAGAAAACAATGTTTTAATATAGCTAAATGTAAACGTACACATCTAGGAAGAAATGTAGGTTATACTTACATGATGTGGAATTCTATCCTGGGAAGCAGTGACTCTGAAAAAGATGTGCAGGTCACAGTGGATAATCAGCTGAACATGAACTCTCACTGCAACATTCTGGCCAAAAAGGCTAATGAGATCCCTGGATGCATAATCAGAGGAATCTCCAGTAGAAGCAGAGAGGTTATTCTACCTCTGTATTTGGCACGAGTGTGATCACTGCTGGAATCCTGTGTCTGGTTCTGGTGTCCACAGTTCAAGAAGGAAACTGAAAACTTAGAGGGAGTCCAGAGAAGAGCCATGAGAACGAGTAAAGAATTAGAAAACCTGCTTATCAATGACAGGCCCAAGGAGCTCAATCTATTTATCTTAAAGAGAAAGTTAAGGGGTGACTGGATTATAGTCTGTATGTACCTACATGGGGAACAAATATTTAACAGTGGGCTCTTCAGTCTAGCAGAGAAATGTATAACAAGATCCTATGACTGGAATTTGAATCTACACAAATTCTGACTGGAAATCAGGTGTAAATTATTAACAGTGAGAGTAATTAACCATTGGAACAATTTACCAAAGGTCATGTTCTATCTGGCTATTCCCTATAACTGGCTATTTTAAAATCAAGATTGGATGTTTTTCTAAAAGATCTGCTCAAGGAATTATTTTGAGGAAGTTCTCTGGCCTGTGTTATACAGTAGGTCAGATTAGATGATAACAATGGTCCCTTCTGGCCTTGGAATCTATGATTCTACTGGCCCAAAGGAGAGAGAGTCAGGACACCTTTTTCTCTGTGGTCTTTGGCAAGTCATTTAACCTGATTATCTCTGTTTCCCCTTCCGAAAAATGCAGATACTACTTGATTACACAAGATTGTTGTGAAGGCTACTGTTGGCAAAGCATAAATGTTTTACATGCTAGGTAATAAAATTGAATTGGCGCTGTATTTCTCTTTAGTCTTCTCCTTCTCTTTAAATAGGAAAATAAGTAATGACCCACTTTGTACGTAATTCAAATATTATGACTTTACATTGCTGAATGTTATGAACTGACAAAAAAAGTAAATTACTAGGAAGTCCATTCAGCTAGTAATAGAATTCTGAGCAATAGTTCTCTAAATTCCTTATTCTGCTGTTCGACTTTCCAAGCAGCTTAAAAAAAACCCACTATTAAATCTCCAACAAAATCTGTACACTGTTTTCTAAATAACTTTAAATTTGACTACAGTAAAAGAGTTTTTGATAATGAGACACACATCTGTCACAGTGCATAGACCAGAAGAACAGGTCAAGCCATCAGATGTCATCTCTCTTTTGCAGCGACAATGCTCATTACCTAGTGAAGTCAATGGAAACACTCAGGACCCACATGCCCTTAAAGGTGATAACTCTCAAGCAAACACTTGTTTTGTTTTGCTTTGTACCCTATCTAGAATAGAAATCTACGGGTAAGGGGCCTTAAGCCTCCGCAGGGGTGGAAAGGTCCATGTGGTTGCATCCCTTTGCAGGATCAGGGCATTCAGAATTTACTGTCTGTTGCATCCTTTAATCATTCATTCCCTTTCTGATTAAACCAAAAAAGCCACCAAAATTCCAAGCACACTTAAATTAGGCAACCCACCATCTTTAGATTCGTAGGGTGAAATCCTGACTCCCAACACTGACATTGACTTCAATGGGGCCAGGATTTCATTCAGACTTTAAGGCCAGAAGGGACCATTATAATTATCTAGACTGACCTCCTGAATAACACAGGCCATAGAATTTCCATCAAGTGATTCATGCATCAAGCCCATAATTTATGAATGAGCTAGAACAGGGAACAGCAAGCTTTGGCATGTGGCCTGCCAGGGTAAGCCCCCGGCGGGCCAGGCCAGTTTGTTTACCTGCCGCGTCTGCAAGTTCGGCTGATTGCAGCTCCCACTGGCCGCGGTTTGCCATTCCAGGCCAATGGGGTCTGCGGGAAGCGGCGGCCAGCACATCCCTTGGCCCGCGTCGTTTCCCGCAGCCCCCAGTGGCCTGAAGCGGCGAACCGCAGCCAGTGAGAGCTGCAATCGGCCAAAACTGCGGCAGGTAAACAAACCAGCCCGGCCCACCAGGGGGCTTACCCTGGCGGGCTGCGTGCCAGAGGTTGACGATCCCTGAGCTAGAACATATCCTTTATTGTCCTATATGAAATCAGTATATCAAAATTATTCTTTAAATTTCTCTCTTCAATAGAAGTAACAAAATAAACTTGTGCGCAATTGGTAGAAAAGATTTACCAATATTGTTTCTCTCTCCAGCTATACACACACAAGAGAGACAGATTTAACCCAATTTTTATATTTTAATTAGAATGATATTAACTCTTCAGCCATAATAATTCCAAAACGCTTTACTGAATATATACAAGAATCATTTCACCAAGGACTGAAGGGCAGGCTGCTCTCTAGCAAAATAAGCAACCATTTAACAACAATACTACACAACAATCTCGGACAGGAAGCCAAGAATACTTTATCCAACTGAAACAGCAGAGGAATTTTTTGTAGACAGGACTAGCTACGAAATTTTACCAGGACACCAGGATTAACCCTTACCTTCTTGTGAAAAATGCCATAGGATCGTCAATGACCACAACCAGTCAGGACCTTGGTTTAATATGTCATCTAAGAAATCTCTTTAAAATTTTAACAATTTTGCTTAATGTACTTACGACTTATTCTAATATTAAGATGATTTTGGAGTAATGATATAATAAACGATAATTTGTTGTTTATAACCTCTTTAATTTAAGAGCCATATTCCCATTTCAGTACCCAGAAATTTACAAACTTTAACGCCACTGGCATTGGAGATACAAGTATAAGCCACTGTTGCAGCAAAATGAGATCACATTGCTTAAAATTAAACTTCCTTGGCCTAAACCTAAATTTGCATAGGGTTTTGGATTAAGCTATTAGCATGCCCTTGCAAGGCTACTGAAAAATGATTCATCAGGAAATAAAATACCAACCAAAAGTCACTTTTTAAACTTTATAAATTGCCAGTGGGTTAAAATGAGTCATCTTGCAAGTCATTTTTCACACATCAAAAATTAACTCCTCACCGGCAACTACACCACTTTGATTTTCCTGACCCTGGAGTAACTTTTTGGAGTGCAGAGAAGAAACTCATTGTTGCCAGTAAAAAGGAAGAATATGGCCTGCCTTTCTTTGATGCTCTTTAGATGCTCAATTTTATGGATTTATTTATTTAAATACCCACTGGAATACCTTAATAACTAACCCAGCTGTTGATTAAAGTCAGTAGCAAGAGCCATATTGCCAAATTCATGCCAAGTGTAAGCAGCTATAACTCCCATTGACTTCAATGGAGATGCTCTAATTTATAGGATCAGGGAATTTGGCCCAGAATCTCTACTGACCTCAGCTAATAGCCATAGTGGTCATCTAGAAAAGCCAACCAACAGAATATCTGCAGATTTTGTATATGTTCCATAGAATGTCCAGGACCCAATGGCTGTGTCTAGACATTGAGGTATTGATGTTCCTAATCCTACCATGGCTTCTTGAAATTAGAGTCTGTCAAAGGGTCCCATGAATGTACAGTGTTTGTCAGATTCCCAGTGAAAAAGAAACCACACGACCACTCTAAGATGCAGACCAAGGTAAGTGGTATGTTGTAATATACTTAACAAATGATAAAATACAAGCCACCAACATAATATTAATGGTGAGTGGAAAATACATTCCCTGACTGGGAAGCTATTGAAGGTTTAGAATCAGGAAACAAATTATTTAAGGATATAGTGAGGAATATCCCTGACTTCCACACATCCTACAATCCCTGGAGACTCCATTATTACTGAAAAAAGAAAAGGAGTACTTGTGGCACCTTAGAGACTAACCAATTTATTTGAGCATAAGCTTTTGTGAGCTACAGCTCACTTTCATCAGATGCATACTGTGGAAAGTATAGAAAATCTTGTTATACACACAAAGCATGAAAAAATGGGTGTTTACCACTACAAAAGGTTTTCTCTCCCCCCACCCCACTCTCCTGCTGGTAAATGCTTATCTAAAGTGATCACTCTCCTTACAATGTGTATGATAATCAAGGTGGGCCATTTCCAGCACAAATCCAGGGTTTAACAAGAACGTCTGGGGGGGGGGGGGTAGGAAAAAACAAGGGGAAATAAGTTACCTTGCATAATGACTTAGCCACTCCCAGTCTCTATTCAAGCCTAAATTAATTGTATCCAATTTGCAAATGAATTCCAATTCAACAGTCTCTCGCTGGAGTCTGGTTTTGAAGTTTTTTTGTTGTAATATCGCAACTTTAGTTGACTTCCATTAGTATTGAATCAGGGCCTAAATGTGATGTTTTGTCACCACCCCACCTGTTGCTCTTTCCACAGGGATATAGGAGGCTTGTGCATGTAAGTAGCTCTGTATTTAACGAGACTTGTTTAACTATGGATATGTGTTTGCGTGTGTATGCATGCATTCAAATTTTGCCCCATCTCTTGCCTTTTGTGGGAGGGGGAAGTGAATCACAGATAGACAGAAAATTCTTCCTCCTGCCCCCACTGTATGAGAGGTGTAAAGATACAGCATCCACCCCAAAAAAGAGCATTGTGGGCACTGATAAGTTTGCTGCCTGTCTTCCCTGTGCACAGTGCTAAATATTATGCTATAATATCCCACGTGCCCAGCAGTGGACAGAATGAAGATTCCACGCCTGGAACAGAAGCACCACAGCATACATGCTCTGCTGCCCTGAAGATTCCTCAATATGACAAGATTATTGTTCAGAGGATGTCTGGTGCCTCAGACCCACTGGCATGGAAGTGGGGGAGAACCACTTTCTCTTCCTACTAACCATGATACGGGAAGTTCACTTTATAGCGAACACGACAGCTGACAATGCAATTTTTGAGGGAGGGAGGAGTCACGGATAAACCGCTCTTGCATCTCATATTTAAATATAATCTTTTCAAAGAAAAGCTTTAGAGACTTTTTTTCCACTGAAAGCTTAGGACTCCAGAAGCATTTTAGAGCCCTTTAAAGTATGTGTTACTCCAACTTAGCCATAGGTATTGGAACTAGGGGTGCTGGGGATGCTGCAGAACCCCCTGGTTTGGAGCGGTTTCCATCATTTACAGGGTTTACGGTTTTGTTTAATGGCTTTCAGCACTCCCACTATAAAAAAAAAACTGTTCCCGCACCTATTTACTTGGCCAGTGAATAACTTCCCAAACATGCTTTTCCTTGTCTCAGAATTGGCTAGCTGCACTAGATCTTGCCAAGATCTTTCAAATTAACCTTCCTGACATTTGTAGGACTGCTCTGGAGATAAACGGTGGCAAAATAAAAAGTGGATTCCTCTATCCGCTCCCATGCCACCAAGCCCTGCGAAAAAGAGCGTGGCTGAATCATTCTGGGCAGAAAACCAAACAGTTCACTGGTTATAAATCACACATGTCAAAATCAAAGTGAGAGAGACCTTTTTGGTTTTAAATGAGAAATTTAGGGTAGGGGCAAAACCAGATTTATAACGTCTCAGGGTTAGGCTCTGGTGAGGCTGCCATTCTGCAACAGAATCTGTGTGGAAGTAAAACTTGGAACAGTTTTAGATCACTGAGTTGCTCTTTTTTGGTCTAGATGCATTGTGGGGAGGAGGAGAGGACAGCCGAATACTATTGCATCATGCTCAAGAGTTCTTGACAGCCTCTCTTCTCCCCTTCTTCAGAGAAAATAGCAGGGTATGGTTTGATTCAACCAAAATTGTTCTGTGGCTCCCGCAATGCGGAAGGTCTTGCAGGCTGTGCAAGCTTATTACTTACCCTGCTGACACACTCAGCAGGTGACAAGCCAAAACAGTCTACAGAAGGCAGTCAAAAAAAGGTTATTTTTGTTTTTTGCAGCACCATGTTCCAAAGCAGAGCACTAGTGTGGAAATACTCCCCTTCCCTTAACCCATACCTAACTCCATAGACATTTATATCACTCATCTGTGGCTATGCACTGAATTTTGCAACTCCAGTCTTAAAAACAGCTACCTCCCTTGTGTTTAGTGTCCTAGTGTTTTCTGTTCCATGGACAGTACCTGATTTTCCCTCCCTGTCTTCTGCTCCAGATACCTGGCTGCCCATGTGTAGAGACAAAGAGTTGCCCAAAAGACTTTATGCCCTTGATGGTCTCTCCCACCAGATTTCAAATTCTATGATGACCAACAACACTGCTCCACTTAAGTCCCAAAATATAGAGTGTGTGTATTTTAAAACATCACAGAACTTAGTCCCATTGGACATTTGGGTATGGTAATATTCAAGGTGTATGGTATATTTTCCCCCATTTGATTGCAATATTTTTTTTGGTGACGAAGACTGTAATTTTGATAACGTCATTCAAATTTCAATACATCGTTAATCTTGGACAAAATGCTACAAAGCACCTGAGAGAATATGTTTAATATTCCAAGGAAAAATACAACTAAAAGACGAGAAATAACAGACAGCACAGACACCCGATGCCCAGTCCCCACACCTCATGTCATACTGTAATCAGATTACAGATAATTTTTAATAGTCCTCCATCAATAATCTCCTTCAGATTTTTCTAGCTCCCATGGTAAAGATAATTCAGCAGGGCTCCCTATAGATTGCAGAAACACAATCCAACACTCTCCCAGGATGTACATAAGTGTGTATTTTTACCACTGCTGCAAACAGATGCACAGCTGATAACATACAGCTTTGAACAGAGTGTTTTTAGTGCCATTAGATTGTTAACTATGACCTTGGTTGGCTACAGTAAATCATAATCTGAAATAGAGGTTTAGAACCGTGGCATATTTTTAACTTCATGACATACACAGGGTAGCCTGCTGTTGAGGAATTTTGCCTTGCACCACAGTGATGAGCAGACAAGGCAGCACTAATGTTGCTCCATATACTGCTCAGTGGGATGTAATGCAAAATCAGTGCAATGGCAAATACTCTAGTATTCGTTTCCCCCGATTTGTAGTTTCAGAGTTGGAAACTGATGACAACAGATGAGATCTTTTTCAAGTGAAGAGGAATCATAGGGTAAGTGATTGCAAGTAAGGCAGAATTTACTAAGAACATGCTGGGCTGATGGTAAATAACGGATGTCCATATTTATTATATCGAGGACCAGCTATATTAACACAGAGCCAAATTCCGCTTTCAGGTACACCAGTGTAAATCTGGAGGAACTTCAGTGATTTAAACGGGTTACTCTGAACTTACATGGGTGTAACATGGGAGCAGAATTTGGCCGTTGAGGACATCAGTGCTTATTACTTACAATATTCAGTACTTCACCTAGTGGATTTGTGTGTCTTTAGACTTGTTTATATTAAATACAGAGACAAGCACAGCACTAATAAAATGCTGCATAGGTGGAACCTGCAAATGACAGAAGAAACTCTTAGTAATTGGTGCTACAAGTTAATTTCCGCAAGCATAATATACAGTTTTCAACTACAAATTGCTCTGTTTTTATTTGATAAAATACTGCCATGAAGAGAATAATTTATTTTTAATAGTAGGTCAGTAAAGTATGAAGGATTGCTAAAACAGACTGGTGTTTAATTGACCTGAATCTCTACAAAGATTTAGAAGGAATATTTTTTTTGTTCTACGTACAAAAATATTCCTTACGTAAGCAACTATGTGTTCCATAGCATTAAATATGGAATTCTTTAACATCACTCACTTTGAAGAGCATCTTCTGAAGAGAACAGTAAACAGATTAAATGCAAGTACTGTGAAGCATATAGGAGTGATTTATAAAAATCACAGGAAAATCATCTCTGCTTGTTTTTATAAATGTTGTGGGTGGATTGTACTCTATTAATAGACAAACAACTGCAAACTTGACACCACATCATTAACTCTAATTCCTCTTTTATTAAATATGATGTTACCATGGCACATATAGTGTACCCCTTCTAGCCCCCAAAAGGAACTAAGGCAAACTACAAGAGTTAGCATATGAACGTATGCAAATACATATATTTGGATATTTGATTTACAGAAACTAATGTGTAAAAGGAGGTTCTCTTGCTATTGAAAAGGAAAAATCCAACTGGTAAATGACAATTTGAAAATGTGAAAAACATGCAGACAACGTTCTCTAAACCCATGTAATCCAGCTCATATTTAACATAATTTGTGTCTGGTATTATTTATACACACTTTCTTTCCAATAACTTTTTTATAAAAATGTTAGCACAGTTAATCTACCTGTAGCTGAAATACCTTAGTCCATTCCTCAAATTTTGCAATGTAAGTTATATTATATAACGTATCAATTTAAAATTGAGAAAATTATTCAGCTGCACAATAATTAAAAGATTAAGAGGTTATTGGACCTCTTATATGTTCAGCCATTAAATTTATAAATAAATAGGAGTAACAAAAAACATCAGGAAGCAGTGGAACACACAAAGGTAGATCTAGCCAGAATAATCATTATACTACTGTCTTACCATCACACCAAAATGCCTGGCCAGAGCAGCAACCTGTGCTCCTTCCACCCACTCCAAGTTAATGTAAAAATACAACAACTCTAACACCACACATTTTGTCTGATTTTAAAGATATGTGTATGTACTCTTGGGGCTGGGAGAAACACTTACAAGAAAGTATTATCAGCCATAAAATGAGAGATTTAAAGCATGAGTATTTAAGTGGAAAAATTAATTTGTGATATAGAAGATATGGATTTACAGCACTTAGAAATCTACCCCCTTTCAGCTTCGTCTAAAAATATGTCTATAAAACTCTCAAGCTTTTATGGCTGATAAAAAAATCTCTGCAGAAGTTATATTTTTCCAAGGCGAACGACATAAGACAATGAAAAATTAAATGTTTGTATCATCATATAGAGCACAAATACCATGTGGAATGACTGGCATGTCAGCTATGCTTGCTTACATATATATTTATAAACCCCTTTTGTTATGCAAACCACCATCTTAATTTCCCCCCAAGCCTCCTTATTAAAGTAAGAACACTATCTGTGTTAGCCTGTTAATTGAATATAGTCTATTTTAGAATATTTATAAAATACTGTAAAACGAAATTGGTATCGCCAATAAAAACTGTTTTCCCTCCACCAGCTATGTTAAAGCACCAATATAAATGCTTGTTGCATCAGGGTTACCTTCATGGTTTGTGTTAGTATTAATCTCCCCTATGTACACTAGAGAAAAGGCAGGTGAGTAATTCAGATTGACCAATTTAAAGTTCCCTTTTCTTTGATGTGGTAAATATAAACCACCTTTGATTAAAAGGCTGCCTATTTAAAAAAGAAACTTTACTAACAAGTTGTAACAAAGTAAACTTTACACCCACAACTGATTTAAACTCAATCTGTTTTAATGTGCCATATAATTGTAAATTTACTTCCAAATGGTAAATGTA